>NW_012121598.1:3344901-3398467 GCF_000951035.1 Colobus angolensis palliatus | reverse complement strand
GTAAAATACTATAGTTTTATAATAATACCCCTGTGTTAACAATAATACTGTACTTTAAGTCATAAAGCCACAAAAATTGGAAAGGGAAATGTAATATGGACACATGATTGTCACTATTAGCCCCATTGCTGTGCTAGTAAAGTCATTTAACTTTACCAATCCAGCTAGGTTTTATACTAGTTCAAATATGGGTCACCCTAATACTGAACTTTATTACTAAGGAGATCTATTATTAATTTGCTGTAAAAGCCAGAGACCTCCTTGGTTCAGTATTACTGGGTTTGATTATTTTGCTCCCTTGGATTTCTAGAATGTTTGGGATGGTAGGGAGGTTGGAAGACAGTCTGAAGTAATTCTGTATCAAATAATGGACTATTTCGTTGAAGATTTACACATTACTTCCTATTTGCTCTCCCGCCCCCCACCCCCAACCCCTTTCATTCCCAAGGTAAAGATGAAATTTTACTGAAGAGGCCGGGCGCAGTGGCTCAAGCCTGTAATCCCAGCACTTTGGGAAGCCGAGACGGGCGGATCATGAGGTCAGGAGATCAAGACCATCCTGGCTAACATGGTGAAACCCCGTCTCTACTAAAAAAAATACAAAAAACTAGCCGGGCACGGTGGCGGGCGCCTGTAGTCCCAGCTACTCGGGAGGCTGAGGCAGGAGAATGGCGTGAACCCGGGAGGCGGAGCTTGCAGTGAGCCGAGATTGGCCACTGCACTCCAGCCTGGGCGACAGAGCGAGACTCCGTCTCAAAAAAAAAAAAAAGAAATTTTACTGAAGAATCTGGATAACAGAGGACAGATCTGGTCAATTTCCAAGAATGTCTGATCAGCAACGGACTGATTCTAAATATATCAAAATACTGTTTGCTGAGCCTGGTAAGATTCTTATACCGATCACCTGGTTTAGCCTTAACTTACTGAACTTATAACACCAGCAGGAGCCAGATGACAGCACGTGGCACCCAGGCTTTATATGTTCGGGAAACACAATGCACTTAATAGATAGGTTCCGCACATTAGAAAGACTGTTGAGTGAATTTCTGTTTGTTCAGTAATTCCTGTACTTTTAGAAGATAAAAGTTATTTTCTTATGCTTCCTTTCAATAGAACTAAGAATGCTTTTGTTAATATGTTGCATAAATCTGCTCAATATAATGATAAATGTTATGATTATAATAACAAGGGGTAGAAGAAATAGCCTGCTTTAAGAAGTGCTAAGCGTATACTTGTTTTCGGCGGATAGGATGAACTTTGAAGTGCAGCTGTATCTCCCAGGGGATGTCATGTACCCTGTGGTCTGAAATCAAAGTGCAGCCAGATCCCAGACACAGGAAACCTTCCATTTCCAGAGATGTTGACACAAAAGATGGCTTTTGGGCATAGCTAACATTACCCCTCTGGAGTCTGATAGAGTATTTTCAAGCCTAGAAGAAATGCTCAACTTTCTTTTCTTTTTTTTTTTTGAGATGGTGTTTCACTCTTGTTGCCCAGGCTGGAGTGCAGTGGCGTAATCTCGGCTCACTGCAACTTCCATCTCCCAGGTTCAAGTAATTCTGCTACCTCAGCCTCCTGAGTAGGCACCCACCACCATGCCCAGCTAATTTTTGTATTATTTTTGTATTTTTAGTAGAGACGGGGTTTCACCATGTTAGCCAGGCTGGTCTGAAACTCCTGACCTCAGGTGATCCATCCGCCTCGGCCTACCAAAATGCTGGGATTATGGGCATGAGCCACCGTGCCTGGTCTGGTCGAAAGGCTCAACTTTCTACAATGTTTCTCTCTGTATATGTAGAATTTGTTTTCTCTTATTCAAAGGAAGAAAACCAAGCCAGGTAATACTTGGAGTATATATGTATACTCCAAATATTGCATATTATATACTCCAAGTATTTTATGTATATATGTATACTCCGAGTATTATATATTATATACTCCAAAACTGTGAGTATATATATATACACACACATATATATACATACACATATATATTTATACATACACATACACACAATTTTGGAGTATACAATATATAATGTAATACTTGGAGTATATAATATATATAAAATACTTCAGAGTATGTAATATATATTATATATAGTATAAAATATACAATACGTGTTTTGGAGTATATAATATATAGAGAAAGCATAACGTTGTGGTCATGAGTTTCAGCTTTGCATTTGGATAGTCCTGGGTTGGAATTCCAGCTCTGTCACTAAATGCTGAGATTTTTCAGTATACTAGTTAATTTTTAAAGTCTTTGTCTCCACTTGTAGAATGGGAAAAAAATAATAGTGCTTTCTTCGAAATCTTTCTATGAGAATTAAATGAGATAATTCATGTTAAAGACATTAGCCTGCTGCCTGCTAGTCCTTTAAGATCTATCATTATCACCTATATCCTAAGCCTCCTCAAATATTAAGCTATTAGAGGTTATGTACCACCAGAACCTCACATTCTGTGCACAAGCCAATGATCCTCCAGCTGGTAACAGAAGCACCTGGCATATGGGAGCCTCTTAGCAGAGGGAGATATAGGGCTCTGGGATAGTGAACGAATTATCAGAGACCCAGAAGAAGACAATGACTGAATTGGAGACACCAGCCAACCCGAGATTCCAGGTGTTTTGAAAGAAAAATTTCTCTTTGCTTAGCTGTGCTTTGCTTTTAATCTTGTAAATAGATCTTAAGCTTGTAACTCTAAACATATACTTTTTTCTCTGACACTGGTGTTTCTCTCACCCTGCCTCCTCTGACACTCTGATTCCCTCAAACTCTATTATTGGTGGTGTTTTTTTCACCTTGGGAAAGAAGTCAGAGTACCAGGGGAATGTGCTCTTCTCAGGCAGTTTAATCTGACACAACAGTGTTATGTGCAGTACAAGTTATGTACTGCCCTGGTTAGTGCTTTATAGACAAGAACACGTCTTGAAAGCCATCACTTACTGTATGATTCCCACGTAGTTCTCAATCTCTGTCAAGGGAGCTTTCCTCCAGTTTTTCTTATATCCAATCACCAGAGTGTTTGGTTTCATTCTTCCTAAGCCTGAGGCCTAAACAGAGGACATAAAAACATGGGCAATCCTTACTGTACTGGGAAACTACCAGCACAAATGAAAAATAATGTCTAAAGGAGCACTGAAGTAATGTTCTGAAGATTCTGAAGATTAGATTACATTTTAGTGCGTGTCCTTCATGCCCGTACCCAAGCATAAAATAGAAAGATTAATTCTAAATCATCTCAGCTATAAATGGATTTTAGATGACAGAAATGTAGCTTTTCTAAATTAGCAGTCATTTGCATTTCTTCTGACACACTCATTAAAATGGTTCAATAATTTAAAATCAAGTGAGGGTCAGCTTAACTGTTGGTATGCATGTTGTAACTTAGTGGTTCAAAGCTCATTTCCACCTGTTATATCCATAATGTCATCAGCAATAAAATCCTTGTTTGGAAAATTCTTATGTACAAGGATCACTGAAATCTCTACTTATGTTATTTATTGAAGAGTGACTGAATTATGTTTCCAAAACCCAATTCTTTTATATGACAGTATCATTAATAGCCGTCTTCCATATCAGAAGTGTTGTTCCCCTTCATTACATGACAGCATACAGCTTCCAGTTAATCAAATTTAATTAGACAATATTACTAAGCACCTATGAATTGCACAGTGCTACGTCAGTTTTGGTGGGAGAGTAGTGAAGCACATTCTTTGGCCTTATGGAACTAAACATGGTGAAGAAGACAATATTTACACAAATACTTCTAATATACATGCAAATGTAATAGAAACTCATATGGAAGAACAAAGGAAGGAAACTTGAATTACAGGTGAGGATTCATGGCCAGCTTCATAGGAGAGGTGGCATTTCGACTGAGTCTTGTAAGTTGGTGAGACATTGACAGGTAACAATGGGAGAGCAGCCAGGTGCGATGGCTCATGCCTATAATCCCAGCAATTTGGGAGGCTGAGGTGGGCGGATCACTTGAGCTCAGGAGTTTGAGACTTGCCTGGCTAACATGGTGAAAACCCATCTCAACTAAAAATATGAAAAATTAGCTGGGCATGGTGGTGTGCACCTGTAATTCCAGCTGCTCCTGAGGCTGAGGCAGGAGAATTGCTTGAACCCGGGAGGCGGAGGTTCCAGTGAGCCAAGATCGTGCTACTGCACTCCAGCCTGGGCGACAGAGTGAAACTGCATCTCAACTAAAAAAAATAAGATGGGAGAGCAGTGGGAGTAATGGAAGGTAGTTCTGTGTCATAGGAAGAGTGAAAGAAATGCCAGAGCTGGGCATTTTAGAGGAAACAGTAGCAGGTGGAAGGAGATAGGCAATGAAGGAAGGTTCCTGAAGTAAACTTTGCCTCCAAAACATTTGGTGCACTGTTCTTAGCCAGGCAGCTTCTTGGAGTCCTCATTTGGCCCTTGGCAGATGTGTAGCAGTAAGAAGTTATGGATGTAGTCTTTTCCACAGCTACACTCTCAGGATTTGATAATTTGTACCATAACTTCTTAGATGCAAAGATGGTTTTATTTGAGATGATATAACTGCAGTGCTTCCTTTAATGTCACTTTGTCTTGTCCTTTTGCCATGGCTGCCCTGTACTTCACTTTTTATGTGAAGAAATGCATGTGAATGTATGCATGTTCAAATTTTCTACCATTTCTTCTGGATTAATCTAAGAGTTCTTTTTCATACTTGTGTCTTTTCTTTCCCTGCTCTTATTTTATGTCCATATTCCCATTCCTAGTTGAAAATTTTGTTTTACAAATCTTCTATGATAATTTTATAATAAATGACTAATAGTGCCAATATATTTAACCAAAGAGCTATTGAAAACTAACTTGGTACTGAAAGAAAAATCAGCATCTTGCAATAACACCTATTTCCATGGTTTAGCAAATTAATAACAGATGAAAAGGGGCTCATTGTGGGTAATAGGTTTTGCAGAAATGGTTTCTCTGCATGTGCAGCTACCTCGCAACTGTTATTAAGGGAAATTAGACACAGGATTGCATCAAATACTCTTAAGCTCCAAAACATTACCAATTAAGGTTAACCAATATTTTTTCTTTCCTGCCTGCATGTGCATCTGAGTTACCTGGATGCAGGTCTGACTTCTGACACTCTGAGATATGGTAACTCTGGAAGCCAAATGCACCATTTCATATATACATAATTAGGGTTTTTCAACCATACTAAACCCAAAATGCTCAGAAAGCCAAGCTCTACAATTTCTGAGGGTCTCTTGGATTGTTTGTTTTAAGGAGTCTCCGTCACTCTAAATTGTGAAGATCAGAACTAGGGAAAGATTTTATGTACTTACTATAGCAGAGATAAAGGAAGGAAAAAGGAAAAAAATAAGGGAGAAAAGATGAGAGAACTGTGGGATTTAAGGTTGAGCTGTAGAGATTATTACATTTTATTCAACGTTCTGGAAATAATTCAGGAGGATAGGGAGATTTTATGCCCAGATCACCATGCATTAATTTAGTTGGTCTAGCAGCTGCCCTAACACCATTTGCAAAAGAAAAAAGGAAAAGAATGCCTGACTTGAGCATTGCTATATGCAGTATGAGATATAAAAGTAGTTTGAAGTTTCAATAGGATCCTGAATGTCGTCAACCACTAGAACAAATTTGCATTTCAATAAGTATAGGGGCAGAATGTATGCTGGTGGCCAAAGGCAACCTCATTTTCCATTTCCAGTGTATCATTCATAGTTCATTGTAATAGAACTTCTCTGCTTTTGTTCTAGCTTTGCCTATACCCAGGAATTCAAAATAATTCCTTAACCATCTGCACTGATCTCTGATGCTGGGCTGCCTAACTACAGCCGTTGGCTCTGGGAGCCTCATTAACATGGAGCACTCATTGTTCTTTGCCTCTGTGCTCATTCCCTGAATGCAGCCTTACCTGAAGGAGACTTCGGACACCATCCCTGAAACAGTCTGCCGCCACTGCAGCATAAAAAGCCTTGATTTTGTTCTTTATAAGCCAGGCCTGTTTTTTCGCCATGCCACTGTTCATCTCCTTGACACACAGTTTGCGCGGTCCCTGTGCGACACAATGAAATATTGGTTAGAACCCTGCTATTATACATCACATTGCTGTTGTTTTCTAAAGGACAAAAATAGCCAGTGATGCCCCATGGAGTTAAGAAGTGGGAAAGAGGCACAAACACCTCACTGAGCAGGGTTCCGCAGATTCAGCCTTTTGGAGAGGACCTGTGCTATTCACATCATTCATTTTCTACCCAAAACATCCAGACTGATTAACATCTGCTTAATTAACTGCCTGACACTGAATGAAAGGAAGAGCTGAGGGCGTCATGACACATGAGGAAAATACTGAAAATGTGATTGAAGAGGCTCGGGATAAATACACAATCAACCTTTGACCCGTTAGTGAGAGCCACTTTCAGGAACACCAAAGAAATCTCAGCTGGAGCCCAATTTCAAGAAATGGACAGAGCTCCATGGGAGGTAGAACATGGTGAGCTGCAAATCTCGCCATGAACTGTACATCTTGACAGTTCTATTTGGCTGATGCATTGCTTTTTCGTGTGGCAAAAATACTCTTATACCACTTTTCCCTGTGTAATGTTGCCACACTTCCATTCAAATACATTAACGTTTCCTTGTCATTCAGTGAATTTGGGGGGAACGAAAGTTTACATACCTATGACCTAAGGAGAGTGGAAGAGATTAAGAGGGAAGAAGACAGGTGTTAGGATGGTTGATAGGGCATTTTATAATTTCAAGATTTAGTTTTGGAAACCCATTTTTAATGAAAAATTCTATTTTTATTTCTTCTTCCTTAAATATCTAAGCTGGTTTTTTTCTTCTCATGCTATAATTCAATCCAAAAGGTATTTCTGATTATCTGCCATATGTCTGACAGGGTACAAATCCATTTTCCCAGAAATTCTTTTAATTTATAGAGAGATTTGTATTTTGTGGAGATGAATCACTTGGGATCTTGATAAATGCAGCCTTATAGGTATTGAAGCAGGGCTCAAGATTTTGCAATTCTAACAAAATCCTAGAGGCAACAGATGCTGCTGCTCCTTAGACCACACTTGGAGTCATGGTCTTAAAGTGTCTTAGATTGGAGAGAAAGGACATTGGGATGCAAGAAAAAAAAAAAAAAAAAACCCAGGCTTTGCGGTCAGACAAAACTGGTCTCAGATCTAAGCCTGAGGAGGTAATTTCTTATCTCTGAGCTTTTGTATTTTATTCTGAAAATGAGGATAAACTCTGGTTCCTGCAAGGTTGCTTTAAGTAGTAATAATACAGTACCTAGTGCAATGTCATCAAAGCCTGAGACCTGATCTTACCACTGTGCTTGCAGGAACACTGATGTGAGTCAGAATGTTGGGTTGAGATCTGGCACTGACTGGCTGACACCCTGGGTCTGCCATTTGTCCTCTCTTGATGTATGTTCCACACTGATAAAACTCAGGCAATTGCCTAGGTCATCACTGCCCAATATGATAGCCTGTATGTCCATGCTGCTATTAAGCATTTGAAATGTGGTTGGTTCATATTGAGATATGCTGGAAGCACAAACTACACACTGGATTTCATTTTTTTTGAGACGGAGTCTCGCTCTGCCCCCAGGCTGGAGTGCAGTGGCGCGATCTCGGCTCACTGCAAGCTCCGCCTCCCGGGTTCACGCCATCTCCTGCCTCAGCCTCCCCAGTAGCTGGGACTACAGGCGCCCGCCGCTACGCCTGGCTAATTTTTTTGTATCTTTAGTAGAGATAGGGTTTCACTGTGTTAGCCAGGATGGTCTCGATCTCCTGACCTCATGATCCGCCCACCTCGGCCTCCCAAAGTGCTGGGATTACAGGCGTGAGCCACCGCGCCCGGCTTACACACTGGATTTCAAAGTCTTAGTACAAAAAAGGGTGTAAAATATCTCATTAATGTTTCTATAATGATTCCATATTGAAATTATAATATTTTGCTCACATTGGGTTAAATACAACATTATTAAGAATAACTTTACCTATTTCTTTTCTCCTTTTTAATTGGCTACTAGAAAATTTTAAATTACATATATGGCACATAATATGTTTCTATTACACAGCATTCAATCTCTGGGATCCCTTCCATTTTAATATTCTGTTTAAATTGGATCAGACTCTTTATATTCTTATTTTTTCCAGCATATTTCCTAGAACCTGCCAACTTTTCAAAACAGTTTGACTGACTTCCTATTAAAGGAAAATTTAAAAACAAGAAACTTCCATGAAGATAGAAAAGGTAGAGAGATTGGGAGGGTAGTAACTAAATTAGATGACCTAGTCTAAGGAAAGATAAGCCATTATGGATCAATTTAGCTCAGGTTTCCAGATTGTCAATGCATTTTGAATCACTAGTCCTTCTTTGAGCATTCTAAACTTCTTCAATTGCAAGAAAAAGAAAGAATATTTTATTCAAGGAAGTTCAGTGGTAACAACAGCCATTAGATAGAAGAATAACAAACAGGAAAGACTTTGAACCATCAGTGTAGTGAGTTGTACCACAGTGACTGTGAACCCCTGGGGAGAATGGCATTTATTTAAATAAATACAGTCTAACGTATGTCTGTTAGTATTATAAAAATCCAGATTAAACATTAATTGTGACAGAGAGATTTACTTTAATGCCTAAACTTGCCATATTGAGAAGTCGTAAAAATGTTTCATGCAGAATCTCTCTTTGCTAAAAACGATTATAACATCATTGTAGCACACTTATTAATGCAAAGCAAGGAAGGCTGCAATACAAATGTAGTAAGAATAAAGCAAACTAACAAAGAGAAAAGACATACTGGAATACAATTATTCAACATTCAAATATGTCATAGTTACAAAAATGAATTTTATTACCCCATTGTAACATTATAGAGATTAGCTTCAGTTGGGATCCAAAATATAAGTACATAAATTAATTCAGGATTCAAACAAAGAAGCTTTAAAAATCTTGTATATATTATAACTTTGATATTAATTGAGAAAGGGATAAAGCATTTCTAATTATGTAGTGTGGAGAAGTTGATGTGATATTACTTTAAATAAGTGAGTATCATGAAAAAGAGTTTGTAAAGGGGTTCCAACCCCATTCGGATCAAACAGAGGAATTTGCCAAGTGCAATGTTCTTTCCAACTTTTTTTTTTTTTTTTTTAACACTGAAAGTCTTATTAGTCTGTCTTTCTTTTCATGGCTGCTTTGGTTGGAATTGCGGGAAAGAAAATTTTTCCCTTTCTGATTTGGTTCATGTTATTTTACCATACATGCTAGTGCCAATTCATAGGTCATTTCATTCTTTCAATATTTGGTCATGTCACTATTTTATTAACATCATAACAGAGGCTCACTGATAAAAAAAAAAGAATAAGATGCATCTAGAAAGAATATATTTTTTCCTTGGTGGATGTGAAATTTGAGATTAAGAGGAGGTTGAAGATAGAAGAAAAAATGAGAATTTTAGTTTTCCCTGGGTTATATGGGCTTGAACTGCCTTCCTTATGCCGTAGAGTTAAGAGGTGGGTGTCTTCTGTGAGATTTATTGAGAACTCCTCAAACAGATAATTCAAAGAGAACTTTAGGTTTTCTTAAGATATTTTATAATTTTTTAGAAAAAAAAGAGAAAAAGAAACAGGGTAAAAGTCTAAGAGAGATTCTACATGAGAAAGCCGGTCAAAGGCCATCCCTTTCCTCCTTTACAGGAGAGGACAATCAGGTTTAAAGTAACATTAATGAGTAAGAAAAACATGAATGAAAACAGATTTACATTTTGGTATCCATGTGTGAAATGATGAGAAGAATACGCATAAAATTCAGATAACATTGCTGCTGGGGACAGAGAGAGCCAGGGGTCTGCAGCGGTATTAAAAGGGGCTTGAACTTGATCTGTAATGGCTTATTTCATTTAAAAAGTGAGTGGAAGGCTGAGTGCAGTGGCTCATACCTATAATGGGCTTTGGGAGGTCGAGGAGGGTAAATCGCTTGAGCCCGGGAGTTGGAGACCAGCCTGGGCAACATGGTGAAACCCTTTCTCTACAAAAAATACAAAAATTAGCTGGGTGTGGTGGTGCATGCCTGTAGTCCCAGAGACTGGGAAGGCTGAGGTGGGAGGATTGCTTGAACCTGGGCGCTCAAGGCTGCAGTGAGCTATGATTGCGCCATTGTACTCCAGCCTAAGTGACAGAGGGAGAGTGTGTCTCAAATAAATAAATAAATAAAATAAAATAAAATAAAGTGAATGGAAGCATCTATAACCATTTATTTTTTTATTTTTTCTTTTTTAGGCAGGGACTCACTGCATCTGGCCCAGAATGTTAACAGTCATGAATTAGGAAAGGCAGAATATAAATTGAAGGTCTCCTTTAATTTTATATAGTGAGCCATATGAAACTACCAGTACCCAACGATTTTGATCTATAAAAACGCAAATTTTATATGAACCAACCTAGTTATTTTTTTAGTGTTTCAAAATTAAAAAACAGAATCAACCTTTAAAAAAAAAATCTTATTTCTTCAGCCACCAGCACAACACAATGTACTTGATAAAAGATGCCACTGCAGACCTGAAAGCCTTTTGCGAGGTAAGACAAGCAAAACTGAGAAAAGAGGTAAGCGGTGTGTTTTTGGACAATAATGACTTTATCTGATATGTGTTCCAAATCCCAGATTAATGGAATTGAGTTTCAATTCAATTAACATTTGATCCTTAAACGTATATCTGTTTTTTTATGTGTTTTAATTACAAATTCCTATTTTTAAATGTAAAATTGAGAAGTATATGAATAAGGAACTGCTGCAGTATGATGCCTTTGCACTTGGGAAAGGTAAGTGTCAACTGATCCCGTAAGACTTCTAGAACTGAACATAGTGTGCCCAGAGAATTACAGGTACATAAATTTAAATTAAGTTATCTGGGATGATTGGTTTGGATATCTCTGCATCTACTATGAATGACATAAGTGAGGAAACTCATTGACAAAGGCAGTGCTTACGTGTGTCAGGATACATAGGGTAGAACCGGTGGATGATGCAACTTGCAACTTTTAACTAATAACTTACCTTTTGCTGAACCTGTTGAACTTGGCTATGCTTAGAAATATGAGGGGGATACTACAAGGTGGAGTTTTTCTCCCTCTGTCTTCCTATGGTGATAGGAATGATAGGTACAAAAAACCAAAATGACTCACATGTTTAATACAAAGCCTACTGGGACAGAAGTATGTCACTTATTTATTTTATGTTAGTTCAGAAGAGAAGACTAGACAGTATTTTTTAAATTACCAAGCTGGATTCTTTAAAATGCTTCCCCAAATTTACCTTGATGAAGAGTTGCTCACTTGAAATCTTTAAGCTGAATAGTAAAAAAGCAAGAGAGGGGAAGAGGCCTGCAGGAGACTGTAAGAGTTAGCTGGATAGTTGAAAAGCCACAGTGGGTGCTTGGGGTCCAGCAAAGAGTACAGCTCTCTTCATTTCAAATATAAAAATGTTACAGTTGCGGGAAATGACAGCTGTGGCCACATGTTTTCCCTCTACCCACCCACATCAAAATGCCAATGAGTTCTAAATCTTGCTCCTTTCTGGTAATGTAACAGCACTTAAAGCAAGTACTTCAATAGCTGCAGGCCACCGGAAAGATGGAGTCCAGAGCCTGCTGTCCTGTGACTAGTGGGTGGAAGCACATATCTCACCGTTCCATCATGATCAAAGTGCTGCACACTTAAAAAGTTCAAAATCCAGTGTCTGGACCTGGTTTTTCTAAGAGGGCATGCTTTAGGTTTTTATTGAAGGTAGTATATTTCTGGAATAAAAATGGCAACTATAGCATACTAAAAATAATGATATTGACAATAACAATATCACAGTAACAATGAAAGTTAATGGAGTATTTACTCTTTGAGGGACACCGGACTCAGCATTAGAAAGCTTATCTTCTATAATTCAAATAGCAACTCTATAACATAGGTGCTATTTTTATTATTTTCAGTTTACAACTGAGAAAAGTAAGGCACAGAGAGATGTAATTATGTGCCTAAGGGACTCACGACTAATAGGTGGCAAAATAATGATTTGAAACTTGACTGTTATTCTCAAAAGCCCATGAGCACCAGCTTCCTAGACCTAAAATCTAAATTGTCATTCTCTTATTATCATCACTATTTAACATTTTCCACAAGGTTGGCCTAACCATCAACCATTGTGCTTTTGGAAAAAAAAAATTCTAATGGCATTCTTACTCCCCTTACATCCCCTTCCATCTGTTTCTTTGCAAAGATGATTGACGACTGAGCCTAGAGTCTAAAAATGCTGTCAACATCTGCAGCCCCAGGAGCTCACACAAAGTAACTAACTGGAAAGTCATTAACTGATGCAGTAACTATTTTCTGTCCCCAGGAGAACCTTGGCACCTGAGAGCAAGACTCTTGGGCCCTACATGGAGAGACCAGTATAGTAATGTATAATGCAGCCCAACATGTGTCAAATGAACAGGGCCATTGGGGGCACAGACTAAGGTGCCTACTTCAAATGAAATGATATTCCAGCACTATCCTCTTGTATTATAGTTAAAGCAGCAAAGGGTTAATTAAAAGCAATCTCTCTTGTTTCTTAGGAGACCCTTTCTCCTTTGCCAGTAGATGACTGTTTATACTCCCAGTTTATATCTTCAGTCCTAAAGATATTTTATTGCCTGCTAAACTAAGTTTTCTCTAAATTGCTGGAGAAGAAAAACACCCCAAACTGCTTATTTCATCAAAACTGGCTCCTATATTACATTGTCCAAAATGAAATCCACCAATCCAGGGCACCAAAGTTGATAATATGAGAGAGAGGTGCTTGATAAGATTTTTAAAAATTCTCTGGAGTCACAGTTGGTCATTACTTAACCTGTCAATCTCACAAGTACTCAGTAGGAGTCTCTCCATCCCCTACCAGATAATTGCGTTAAGTTATATTGTTTGAATTACTGTCATATAAGCACTGAGAGGAAAGAGAATATGAACAACTGCTTCATAGAGCATTTCGAATATTGCCAAGTGTAAAGAGATACTTAAGTGCTGATCACGATGACATGTGGTAAATTAGCCCCCAGCATCATGGCAGAGTTGACTGGCTCGAAAGTCACCTGACTTCCTGACAGCCCCATTCCTTGGCAGGTATTGGAGATTTAAGTAGTGGTGCTGGATTCTAATAGTACTCCCAAGGATGCAAGTGTGCTAAGGCTTTCTCCTCAAGGTGTGACACTTAGCGCACTTGTGTGACCCGGACTGATGTCTTGGCTCTGCCACTTTCTTGTTGTGTGATCCAGTGCAATAATTTAATTTTCCTGAATCTCACTTTCCCAATCAGTAAAATGGGAATAGGGCTACTTTTCTGTCCTGCTTCACTAGGCTATTGTGGGGCTCCAATAAGAAAAATTGTAGAAAAATGCTTTGAAGAAAAATGGTTTGAAGAATAGGTAAGTACTTAAGTACTATAAAAATACATTGTTAGCTGAGAATTTTGAGTGGTGTGTGTGCATGTGTGTGTGTGTGTGAGGGTGGGGGGGAATACAAGTAGAGGTGGGCTAGTGTGGAAGACTTAGACATTATTATTATTATTATTATTATTATGGAGTCTTGCTCTGTAGCCCAGGCTGGAATGCAGGGTGCGATCTTGACTCACCACAAGCTCCACCTCCCAGGTTCAAGCGATTCTCCTGCCTCAGCCTCCCGAGTAGCTGGGATTACAGGCATGCACTACCATACCTGGCTAATTTTTGTATTTTTAGTAGAGACAGGGTTTCACCATGTTGATCAGACTGGTCTCAAACTCTTGACCTCAGGTGATCCACGCACCTTGGCCTCCCAAAGTGCTGGGATTACAGACGTGAGCCACCGCACCCTTTGGCTTATTATTTTATTATTATTTTAACGCTTTCTCCACACTTGAGAGATTGATCAACAATTATGGTTAAATTACTAGCACCAGTTTTGAATACCTCCTAGGGAAGTCACCAATAGGTTATTATTTGTCTACTTCGTATTTCCTGAACAAAAATAATTCATTTAGCTCTGAATGTTTATCTAAGGCATGAAAAACTTGGTTTAGTTTTTTGAGTATCTGCAGTGTCATCAAACTTATCCAAATATTTAATCTAAATTCCATGTGCTGTCATTTAAGGCCATTATGTCTGGTTCTTTCCTCCTCAGTTAATCTCTGTAATAGTGCTCTATCTGGCTCATTCCATCCTTTTATATTTATGTAGACAGTTATCACTCCAAATGCCTTCACTTTATTTCTGAGCCAGCTATCTTTTTCTTGACTCAAAGGCCATCACTTGGAAATATTTGTCACTTTTAGTTGGTCTCTTATGAAATCTGAAACACTTTACATCTACCTGTTTAAATTCAGGATCACGGGCTCTTGCTCGTCCTTGCTCTATGAATCAAGGTAGAGGGCTCTCCTATAAACCGTTTTTTTGCTATTTTCCTATCACTGCATGTACCTTTTCTCTTCACCCAAAATAATCCAAGGCAAGCAGGGAGGAAAAAGCACTTCCCTGGGGTGAAGTGGCTCTTACCACAAAGACTTCACAGCAGATGCAAAGGCCACTGTTCTTGGTAAAGGCGTGAGTTATGTCCAGGAGAGCAGGTCTTGTCATGGGTCCCCCTGTTAAGACAATGCACTGGGGCCTGGAAGTGAAAAAAAGATGTGAGAATGGGCCACTGCAAGAAGTCTGTAACCTTAGAACCATTCCAATGGGATGACAGGTACAGAGGCTTGGAAGAATGGGACAACCTCTCCCCTATTTTATGAGTTTTGCACCAGAATTCTTGAATCATCCTGCCTGTCCATCTGGACATGTTTGTGTTCTCAGTTCAGTTAGTCATAGCAAAAGTGTGAAGTAAGGAAAAAGTCGTCTTGTAGTCCCTGATATGGTTTGTCTGTGTTCCCACCCAAATCTCATCTTGAATTGTCGCTTCCATAATCCCCACGTATGGTGAGAGGGACCCAGTGGGAAGTAACTGAATCATGGAGACAGATTTTCCTATGCTGTTATCATGATAGTGAGTAAGTCTGAAGAGACCTGATGGTTTTATTAAGGGCAGTTCCCCTGCCTACACTCTCTTGCCTGCCACCATGTAAGACGTAACTTTGCTCCTCCTTCACCCTGTGCCATGGTTGTGAGGCCTCCTCAGCCATGTGGAACTATGAGTTCATCGAATCTCTTTTTCTTGAAAAATTACCCAGTCTTGGGTATTTCTTCATAGCAGCATGAAAATGGACTAAAATTGGTACCTGTAGAGTGGGGTGTTGCTGTAAAGGTACCCAAAAATGTGGAAGTGACTTTGGAACCAGGTATAACAGGCAGAGGTTGGAACAGTTTGGAGGGCTCAGAAGAAGATAGAAAAATGTGGAAAAGTTTGGAACTTCCTAGGGACTTGGAGGGCTCAGAAGAAAGGAAGATGTGTAAAAGTTTGGAACTTCATAGAGACTTATTCAATGGCTTTGACCAAAATGCTGATAGTGATATGGACAACAAAGTCCAGGCTGAGGTGGTCTCAGATGGAGATGAGGAACTCCTTGGGACCTGGAGTAAAGGTCACTCTTGCTATGCAAAGATACTGGCAGCATGTTGCCTCTGCCCTAGAAATCTGTGAAACTTTGAACTTGAGAGAGATGATTTAGGTATCTGGCAGAAGAAATTTCTAAGCAGCAAAGCATTCAAGAGGAAGCAGAGCACAAAAGTTGGAAAAATTTGCAGTAGAAAAGAAAAAATCATTTTCTGGGGAGAACTTCAAACTGGCTATGGAAATTTGCATAAGTAAAAAGGAGGCAAATGCTAATCACCAAGACAATGGGGAAAATATTTCCAGGGCATGTCAGAGAACTTCACAGCAGCCCCTCGCATCGCAGGCCTGGAGGCCCAGGAGGGAAATATGGTTTCCTGGGCATGGTCCAGGGCTCCCCTGCTATGTGCAGCTTAGGGACTTGGTGCCCTGTGTCCTAGCTGCTCCAGCCATGGATAAAAGGGGCCAAGGTATAGCTTGGGTGGTGGCTTCTGAGGGTGCAAGTCCCAAGCCTTGGCAGCTTTCATGTGGTGTTGGTCCTGTGGGTGCATAGAAGACAAGAATTGAGGTTTGAGAACCTCCACCTAGATGTCAGAGGATTTATGGAGATGCCTAGATATCTAGGCAGAGGTGTGCTGCAGGGGCAGAGCACTCATGGAGAACCTCTGCTAGGGTAGTGCAGAAGGAAAATGTGGGGTTGGAGCTCCCAGACAGACTCCCCTCTGGGGCACTGCCTAGTAGAGCTGTGAGAAGAGGCCACAGTCCTCTAGACCCCAGAATGGTAGATCCACCAACAGTTTGCACTGTGCACCTGGAAAAGCTGCAGACACTCAACACCAGCCAGTGAAAGCAGCCAGAAGGGAGGCTGTACCCTGCAAAGCCACAGGGGAAGAGCTGCCCAACACCATGGGAACTCATCTTGTATCAACATGACCTGGGTATGAGACAAGAAGTCAAAGGAGATCATTTTGGAGCTTTAAGATTTTACTGCCTCACCAGATTTCGGACTTGCATGGGGCCTGTAGCCCCTTTGTTTTGGCCAATTTCTTCCATTTGGAACAGGTGTATTTACCAAATGCCTGTATTCCCATTTTATCTAGGAAGTAACTAACTTGCTTTTGATGTTATAGGCTCATAGGCAGAAAGGACATGCTTTGTCTCAGATGAGACTTTGGACTGTGGACTTCTGAGTTAATGATGAAATGAGTTAAGACTTTGGGACTGTTGGGAAGGCATGATTAATTTTGAAATGTGAGGCCATGACATTTGGGAGGGGCCCAGGATGGAATGACATGGTTTGGGCTGTGTCCCCACCTAAATCTCATCTTGAATTATAGTTCCCATAATCCCCATGTGTTGTGGGAGGGACCCAGTGGGAGGTAATTGAATCATGGGGGTGAGTTTTTCCTGTGCTGTTCTCCTGACAGTGAATAGGTCTCCCAAGAACTGATGGTTTTACAAGGGCAGTTCCCCTTCACACACTCCCTTGCCTGCTGCCATGTAAGACGTGCCTTTGCTCCCCCTTTGCCTTCTGCCAAGATTGTGAGGCCTCCCCAGCCATGTGGAACTGTGAGTCCATTAAACATCTTTTTTTTAAATTATAAATTACCCAGTCTTGGGTATATCTTCATGGCAGTATGAAAATGGGCTAATACAGTCCCCCTCTACTTTTTCCTCTAGCCACCTACCCCAAATCCCAAGGCAATCTGTTCCTCTCCAAGCAAGATTTTTATGTTACTTTCTTTCATTCTTCATACAAGCTTGTGTTTGAGATTTCATTCAAAATAAGATACAACTAATGAAAAGCAAAAAGCATTACTTTTAAGAGAATTCAGTAAGCCCTAAAGCCTTAAGTGGAATGGAAACAATAGCAGAATAAGGTGTGTGAGGATTTAGGATAGTCTCTCTGAAGTCACATTACTTAGTCCACCTTGCTATCTCCATGCATGGAAGGTGACACCTGACACTATGAGGGGCTATAGTTTGGGGTGGGCAGAGTAGGGTGTGGAAGGAAAGAAGCACTCACTTACAGGAGGTGCTGTCATAAAAATATAGCAGTTTTGTATGACTGCTTATTTTTAGAATGTACCTTTAAAGCTTATAACTACTTGAATGCCCTTGTCTCTCATAAAGGAGAGCCACTTCTAAGGTGGAACAACACCAGGATGCCTGAGACACCGACACCAGCTTTACCTGAAGTTTTTTACATGGTCTTCCACTGTGGTTAATTCCAGAGCGTTGTCTAAAGCACTCACATAGGAAAGAGCCTGTGTGGAGGATCCCCAGTTCACATCTGTGGATAAAGGAGGAAATTGGCATAAGAAGCACTGACCTTTCCTCTGTGTACCATGAATAATTCTTACAAGTCATTCCCTTCTATGATTTTCCTTGGCTATGCCAGCAAGGATGAGTGCCCAAATTAGAAAATATAGTGTGGGATTTCCTAAAAAGCACTTTGTATCCTGCTATGAATACTATGTGAATCTTCAGAAGCAAAGGCTTCATTCCAGCAAAGGATCAGACTATACAACTGCAGTCCTAGAAATCTTGCTTGGTGGGAGAGGCTGTGCAATAACCACGTGGCAGGCAGATAGACTTGGGAAACTGGTCAATCCCTGAATAAAATCAAATCATCTTCACACATTTTTTTTTTTTTTTTGAGATGGAGTTTCGCTCTGTCACCAGGCTGGAATGCAGTGATGCGATCTTGGCTCACGGTAACCTCCGCCCCCTGGGTTCAAGAGATTTTCCTGCCTCAGCCTCCTGAGTAGCTGGGACTACAGGCACCTGCCACCATGCCTGGATAATTTTTGTATTTTTCGTAGAGACGGGGTTTCACCATATTGGCCAGACTGGTCTCAAACTTCTGACTTTGTGATCTACCCATCTCCGCCTCTCAAAGTGTTGGGATTACAGGCGTGAGCCACCGCGCCTGGCCCAAATTCTTAAATTGAAAAGAGAAGCAGCATTTCTGTATACACAGAAAGTGTGCAGTAATCTTTATATTTTGAACAGTAAAGCTGTATAGCATGGGAATTCTTACTTCTAGAATTCTATGAAGAGGGTCAAGGTTCTTTAGCAAACATTTTAGTTTGATCTTTGAGAAGCTAATCCTTAATCTTCATCATAAGGGGGATCAGCTCTACCATCTCTACCCCCCAACCCCCCTCCTTTTTTTTTGAGACGGAGTCTCGCTCTCGCCCAGGCTGGAGTGCAGTGGCACCATCTCGGCTCACTCCAAGCTCTGCCTCCTGGGTTCACGCCATTCTCCTGCCTCAGCCTCCCAAGTAGCTGGGACTACAGGCACCTACCACCTCGCCCGGCTAATGTTTTTTTTGTGTGTGTTTTTAGTAGAGACGGGGTTTCACCGTGTTAGCCAGGATGGTCTCGATCTCCTGACCTCGTGATCCACCTTCCTCGGCCTCCCAAAGTGTGCATGAGCCACCGTGCCCGGCCTTTTTTTTTTTTTTTTTACAAATTTAAGTATTAAATGGATCTTCCAAGGTTTATGAGAGGAAGTCCCTGGCAAGAAGGTACAGATACACCCCAGATGACAGACAAAACCTATTCTCCTGGAGATCCAGGGAAATGGGTGAACGATAATTATCTGGAGATAAAGAAGATCAATATTGATTAAGTGTTGATGGTGCATCAGGCATTAAGCATACCTTAGGCTGTTTATTTTAAATAGGGATAAAAACTCTACTAGTCAATTGGACGTTTATATGTGAAAAGTGAACCTCGAACAATACCTCACATCATATACAAAAATTAACTCAAAATGGATAATAGACCTAAATATAATTTCCAAAGCATTAAAACTTCTAGAAGTTTGTGACTTTGGATTAGGAAAAGATATCTTAGATCAGATGCAACATGGTAAGCCATTAAAAAAAAAAAAGATAAATTAGACTTCACAAAAACTCAGAAGTTTTATTCTTCAAAACAAACCGTAAGGAAAATAGAGAAACCACAGATCCAGAGAAAATATTTGCAAAACACATACTACTAAAGGATTTGCATCCAGAATAGATAAAGAACTCTCATTACTGAATAATAAGAAAACAACTAAAACATGAGCAAAAGATTTAAACAGATACTTGACTAAAAAAGATATATGGATGGCAAATAAGATGTTCAACATCGTTAATCATTGGGAAAATGTAAATTAAACCACAATGAGGTGGCAATACACATCTATCAGAATGGCTTTTAAAAAATCAACTGGCAATAATACATGCTGACAAACATGTGGAGCATCTAGGACTCTCATTCATGGCTTGTAGGAATGGAAAATAATACTGCTACCACAGAAAACAGTCTGGCAGTTTCTTATAAAGTTATATATACACTTACTATTTAATCATAAATCCCACTACCAGATATTTACCCAAGGGAATATCTTGGGTAAATATTTATGTGAGTCCACATAAAAGTCCTGTGGACCTAAACTGAAAACAACTCAGATGACCATCAACTGGTGAATAGAATTTAAGAATATATGTGATGTATTCATACAACAGAATACTACTCAGCGACACCAAAGAATAAACCACTTACATATGCAACAGCATGGATAAATCTAAAAGCATTCTGCTAAGTGAAAGGAAGTCTTCTCAAAGGCTATATCTTGTATGTTTCTATTTATATGGTATTTTGGAAAAGGCAAAGCTACAGGATCAGACATCAGAAAAGCAGCTGCCTGAGGCTAAGTTGGAGGGTGGAGATTGACTACACAGGGGTATAAGGGAACTTGTGAGGATGATGGAAATATCCTGTACCTTGATGATGGTTACAACACTGTACAAGTTTGTCAAAACATACAGACAGCCCATTTAAAAGGGATAAATTTTTCCATATGTAAGTTATACATGATGTTAACAATATGTAAAGTAACAAATAAAAGCTAAACAGACCCCTCCAAGGTAGTTACTACAAGCTCTGCTTTACTGGCAGAGTAAGGGAAAGGAGAATGTGAGGGTGGCTCTGGGTTTCCCTGCACCGCACTGTCTGCAACCCCTCCTAGATTTAATATCCCTGGTACTAAAGTCAACACCCAAAGTTCAGATCCAATTGCTTCTTCAATTGATTAGCTTGTGCCATCTTCCTGTTGCTCACAACATCAGATTCTTTGGCATGACCTTTAAGTTTCTTATTATCTGGCCCCCACCACTCTTCCAGGCTCCCTCTGTGATCCTTCTGCCCATCGCTCAGGAACCTTCTGTGTGTTGAAGGCCTTGAGCCTTCCCAAATACGCTGCCCCGCACTTGTATGTGTCCTTAATGTCATTCATGCTTCACCTTCTGCCCAGAATACCATTCCCTGACTCTGATTAACCAAACCCCAGTTGCTTTTTTTTTTTTTTTAAAAAAAACTAATTTATTCATTTAAAAAATATTTGTTAAATGTCCACTGTTTGACTCTGTGAACGTAAGTTAGGAACCAGAAAGTTTTCCTGGATAACTCTAAAGTTAATCCTTCCCTCCCCTTTTCTCAGCAATTTGCTCATATTACTCTCATAGTGGTCACTATTTTGTATCATAATTAATTCCTTAAGTGTGACTCTGTGAACTCCTTGAGCACAGGGACTATATCTAATTTATCAGGACATCAGAAACAGAAAGTGATGTAATGGAAAGCTTGTCGGGTTGGTTTGGTATCATACATGTTCTGGTTATATGGTCAGATCCATCACATCCTGATTATTACTTTGGTAAGTAGTCAACTCTTTGAACCCCAGTTTCTTCATCTGTAAAATGGCACTAATAGTATTGTGAGGATTAAATGAGTGCATGGTATATAACAGGTGCTCAACGAGGTTAGCCGTTGTTGTTGTTGTTGTTATTATTATTATTATTTGAGATGGAGTTTCACTCTTGTTGCCCAGGCTGGAGTGCAGTGGCTCGATCTCAACTCACTGCAACCTCCGCCTTCCGGTTTCAAGCGATTCTCCTGCCTCAGCCTCCTGAGTAGCTGGGATTACAGGGGTCTGCCACCACGCCCGTCTAATTTTTGTATTTTTAGTAGAGATGGGGTTTCACCATGTTGGCCAGGCTGGTCTTGAACTCCTGACCTCATGATCCACCCTCCTCAGCCTCCTAAAGTGCTGGGAGTACAGCCATGAGCCACTGCGCCCAGCCCCAACTATTGTTACTATTATATTCCACAATGTTATTAGTATCCACCTTGCATATGCCTCACCTAAGCACATAAAATTGCTTAATAAATGAGTAGTTAGAGAGAGATTTGGAAACCCTATTCCATACAGTCCTTGTTATCTTACCTGGCTTCTTGTAAGTCACATAGACATAGAGGAAGAATTCAATGACATAGGTGATGACAGCTGCCCACCAGTTGATGACAAACATGACTGCACAGCACAGAACAGCTCCAAAAAGAGACACCCACATATTGTAAATTCCATACGCAGGTCTCCATCCTGAAAATAAAATAGGCAGAAGGAAAACTTCTACTCTACTACGATCATGCCACTGAATATTGTAAGAATGCAGGTAACATGCCTTTTCCCTGACATAAAGAATCAGAACTTTTAGGTCAATTTCTAGGTTCTGTGCTTATTTTCCTGTAATCTTGGGTTCCTGGTCTATGAAGATGGTACTTACACCAAATAGAATGCTGTAAAGTTTAGGAAATGTTAAGCATCTGAAAAATGTGCCATTCAGGACCCTCCATACTCCATGCTCCTGACTGTCTTCCCAAACTTCCAAACCTTAAGCATCTGGTATTTATGCCATCAGGAGCTGAAAAGAGGCAGGAGGAATGGAAAGAGTGGGATCTACCAGGTGGGGAAGAGAAACTTCTTGGTTGTCTGAGAAAGAAAAAGTGAAGAAAATGGGTTTTTTGCTCCCATGGAGAAGGCGGAGTAATCATCAAGAGTCAATCTGCTTGACTTCCTGGTAGCTCTTCCATTACCCTAAGAGGACAGTGCTTGCCTTTTCAGAAATAATAATTGATGAAAAAAGCAGGAGAAATGGCTTTTTAAGCTCAACGGCTAGCAAAGGCTTCTTAAACCCAATGTGTTAATATGTCGTGCATTCTGCAATGAAAATATTTCTCACAGTGTGCACATGTGTGGGGGTTTTCTGTGTTCTCTTAGTTTCCTGAAATGGAAGCAACTGGAAGACAGTATGGACGGGAGGGAAAAGCTCTGATTTGAAGGGCACCTTTTGTTAATGAATGGGGTACGTTTTAATACAGGAGTTGCCAAAACACAACAGAACTTTACGTGTTTGGGAGCAATTTCCTATATGGCCACAAGATGGACATAGCACTTCAAGAACATCATTGAAAATAGCCTTATTTTTCTCTGAGTCTGGCTTCCCGTCCGTGTGTGTGTGTCAGAGAGAGAGAGAGAGAGAGAGACATTTTCTGGGTTTGCGTATCCATGTGTCTCCCTCTATATGCTTTTCTATATTTTCCTCTCTCTCTCCCCCTCTTTCCCACTTTCCTTTGCACTCTTTTCCCTGGCTGTCTACTATTTTACCTTATTTGTCAAAAGTGGCCATAACATGGCATGGAGTCACACATTTCTGTGTTAACAAAACACACAGAGAAACAGAAAGTCCTCTGCTACTTTCTGTAGCCTAGTATTCGTTAGATTAAGATTGGTCTTCCATCTATATTTTGTCTTATTGGCAGCAAGTTTTCCAAAGGAGGCTTAATACCTTGTCAGGCCCTAAATGAGTGGAAATGTGTTTATATATCCGGTAAAAGTTCTCAAGGTGGAGATCTTTCTGAAGGTAGGTAATGACAAGTCTCTATTCTGGTAGAAAGGCAGAAGAAACTGGAGTGGACAATGAAAGCAAAGAAGAGGTGAGGAGTGACTAGAAAGGAGAAGGCTCCTTGGTGTGAAATTTTGAACAACTTTAAACCACAGCCCAAAGGGTGCACTGATGCCACCAGCATCAGTGCAGCCTGTCTACATTGCCCCCACTCAGCAGGTAATTATGGGAACTACTCATCCTTCTCTTCTGCACCATGGGCAGGAAACAAATTGATAGTAAGGAAGTTTCAAATATATACATTAATTCCACTTCTGTGGTCATTTTCACCCTGGAAATAAACAGTGGTGTTTTTCTACTGCTGAAATAAATGTGGTTTCTCTTGCAATGAATAATTTATTGCCACGGGAGAAAATTGACTTTACAGTTGGTCAAAAAGGCCATTGCTCAAATGATTCTTTTTCTATTTCAAAACTCATCCCCAAACTCACCAAAATAAAGTAGATTACGCTTCCCACTAGGATATAAGGAAACATATAAACACAGATTGAACACTTTTCACTGACTTATTTCATTTTATTGAGACAAACTAACTGTTTGCTTAGACATATTTTAGTTTCGGAAGTCAGCTTACCTGGAGATTTGGCATAAGAGGCATGGAAGCAGGAGAAATTAATAAGTGCATATGAGGCCAGGAAAAAGTTGGAGATGATGGGAGCAATGGTGTTCAGTTCCGCTGTAAAAGTAACAGAATTGAACATGTACGTATGAGTGATGAGACCAGGGGCTGAACAGCTGTTACAGCCTGGAAGCTTGACTTTATTTGGAAATTGAAAACATAGCGAGCATCTGTCAAAGTTTAAGAAGTTAGTCATTTTTCTTTGGGGGATATATAGTTACTCTTAGCTAGGGTTTCTATAAAGTAAGAAATAAAAAAGTCTACCAATCAGAAAATAGACAATCGAGACCCCTACCTACAAAATGTTCAAGTGGCAATGGGTAGGCGTGGGACTGGGCATACAATTAACTCCCTTGTAGCTTTTCTGGAGGCATCTAATCCTGTGTTCTTTAACTGTTATGGATGCAATAAATAGGCTCTGCAGGATATTAGTTAAATACCAGTGCACTGAAAACTCCCCAGTGGAAATCTCCTGCGTAGACCCAATATGTGTTCTCTGATTTTCAGGACTCTTTGTCATTCATACCTTTTCCACATCTCTAGAGAGTTTTGCCTCTCAAGGCTAGCTAAATTTATTATTATTATTATTATTATTATTATTATTATATTTTGAGATAGAGTCTAGCTCTTGTCCCCCAGCCTGGAGTACAATGGCACAATCTCGGCTCACTGCAACCTCTGCCTCCCAGGTTCAAGTGACTCTCCTGCCTCAGCCTCCCTAGTAGCTGGGACTATAGGCGCCTGCCACCATGCCCAGGTAATTTTTGTATTTTTAGTAGAGACAAGGTTTCACCATGTAGGCTGGGCTGGTCTTGAACTCCTGACCTTGAGTGACCCGCCCACCTCAGCCTCCCAAAGTGCTGGGATGAACAGGCATGAGCCACTGTGCCTGGTCTGAAAATACTTTTGCCTCAGGAGTAAATAGCTGGTATGATTTAATTCCAGCTGGATTTTTTACTGGGCAATATAAGAAAAAATATAGAGACGTCATCCTTTATCTGAAGGTCAGACACCTATCACCCTCAATGATGCAAATGATGCAATGATGCAAGTGATGCAATGATGCAAATGCAGGCAGCTGGGTGTGATTCTGGAACATGGATACCAACCAGAAAGTAGGCAAAACAGCTGCCATGAAGCTTATGCATGGAGCCAATCCACTTGTTCTGAAAGAATGATTTTAAATGATATTACCTAATGTATACAAGACTTCTAAAACTTTGGTTGCTTACTCACTTAAATGCAGCATGAGGCAATGATTTGAGATCTTAAAGGCTAAATTATATAATTGAAACATCTCTATATGAAATCACTTTTAAGTTAATTTTTAAAAATCTAACAAACACAGAGAGTTACAAATTCCCTTTTTCAGCCTCATACAAATGCTATGAGGATTCATGAATTATAGTCCCTTCCTGAGTTCAATATGTAATGATGAGGAGCCCTCATTGCTTGGCACTGCTGTGCTGAAGAAGTCTCTGCCCGCCTATGTGTGGCTCCCAAAGTCCTCTGCCTTCTGCTGCTTTTCCTCTGATATGCTCATCAGCAAAGGTGAGGCCTTAGGGAGGAGTGAGA
This sequence comes from Colobus angolensis palliatus, assembly GCF_000951035.1. Lineage (NCBI taxonomy): Eukaryota > Metazoa > Chordata > Mammalia > Primates > Cercopithecidae > Colobus > Colobus angolensis. The sequence goes on along the minus strand of NW_012121598.1, from coordinate 3,372,897 downwards.
CATGCGCAAGTTTAACTTGATGAATGTTCCTCTCCAAGATTATGTAGCTGTTTCTATATCACCTGGGGAGAGGAAGCCAAGATTATAGTCTAGGTAAGTGGTTCTCAAATACCAGTGGTCTACTTGAAATGTAGACTTGTGAAATGTAGACTCCTTACCCTCAGAGAGTCTGACTCAGTTACTCTGGAATTGGGCCTGAAGTCTCCGCACTCGCCCAAACACCCCAGGTGATTGCGATATAGATGCTCAGTGGACCACATTCCCAGAAACAGTAACAGGCAATTCAATTCTGCTAGCCATCAGGTCAGTAGTTATGGCAGCTGGGGGAGACTCTAGATTTAGGCAGTTTCAGGCAGGTGAGAAGAAGGATTCAGCTGCATTTGGATGGATGGATTTCGAACACTCAGATTCAAAAAATAGATTAAAATTCAAAGTCTACCTCGAGTTCCTCAAAGGCCCTCTACACACAAAGATTTCTCATTTCCTTCTTAGATGCCAATATTCCCAAATGGGATCCTAAACATGAAATGGGTAATTTTTCAAACTAAAAGGAAAGCCCTATGAATAATCAGAAGAATTCTTTGGTTTTCAATCAAAACAAGAAAACTTTACAAACCAATAAGAATAAATGCCATGGCTATAAGAAAAGTGAGAATATATCCTCTCAGGGGTTCATTGTTTTTCCCGTATCCCTTTGCAAAAAACTGCAGGGCTTTGTAGATGTTGTCCTTGCACAGAGCCTAATGGAAAAGAAGAGAAGACATTTGTCATTTATAGCTATGCACAGTCATTTTCTCCAGGTGATTCAAACAGGAAGATTTGGGGAAAGATTAAGTGATACACAAGATGAGGCACAAGTTAACACTGCACTTTATCATTCTTTATATTATTTGAATCAATCTTGACTATATGGCAGACATAGCACTTGAGCCAGATGCAAACATTAACTGTTTCAGAAAATGATGGAAAATGATTGCCAGTGAGAATGAATATTTCAGCTTGCTTCACATTCTGTGGAAACAGCAATAGGGAGAAGCACAAGCTGTTGTGCTTGTATTACCTGGAACACTTTGGGTGCGCTGACAAGGGAGGCCAGGGCGGAGGAGAGCGTTGCAGAAAAGATTCCTGCAGTGATGAGGGGGCCAAACCCTGATACCATGCTCATGACCTTGAGAAGAGAGGTACAAGTAAGGAGACTTCCTGTGATTTGGAATCTGTTTCATAAGCAAATTGCTTTCAACTAGATTTTTTCCCCCTGCTTCTTTCTCGCTTTCACATTCTTGTTTGTTTGTTTGAAACGGAGTCTCGCTCTATCGCCCAGGCTGGAGTGCATTGGCACGATCTTGGCTCATTGCAACCTCTGCCTCCTGGGTTCAAGCGATTCTTGTACCTCAGCCTTCCAAGTAGCTGGGATTACAGGCACCTGCCACCATGCCCAGCTAAATTTTGTATTTCTAGTAGACACAGGATTTCACCATTTTGGCCAGGCTGGTCTTGAACTCCTGACCTCAAGTGATCGGCCTGCCTCAGCCTCCCAAAGGGCTGGAATTGTAGGCATGAGCCACTGTGCCTGGCCCATTCTCATGTTCTTAATTTTATTTTTTAAAAATAGAAATGGCCTTTTTGGTTATTTATAAGATAATAAATGCTCACCGCAATATATCCAGAAGATACTGGAAAAAATAAAGAAGGAAATGGTTTCAAGGATTTTGACATTTTCCCCTCTGTTCTGTGTGGCCATATGTTTCTTTGATGATGGGGAATTCTATCCAGCAGAAAGCAGTATTTTAATATGGTTTGGGGAGGGGCTCAGCTGTTTACTAGTCTTTTTACAGCCATTAACCTTTCTTCTTCCTGCACACAGAGGCTTTTCAGACCTTTGCTATTTCTGTGCTCATTAAACATAATTTTAGATCTGAGACATGATGTGATTCTATCAATTTAAGTCATATTTTGGAATAATGACTTCAGTTGAGTTAATTTCTCTTTGTGGGTTGTTAAAACAGAAGAGTGAAGCTTTCACGACAAATTTACTTCTCCCTCTGCTCACCAATCATGCAGACAAATTAATAGGTTTAAAGTCCTACAGTTTTCCTAACTTCCATTGTTACTTCCCCCTTATTTACCTTCCCTCTGGCACTCACAATTTCTCTCTTACCCTTGTCTTCCAGGCTCTCCAGGGCCACCCCAAAGGCTTTGTCTAAGCTGAAGGCCGTGTGTGAAATGCATTCCAAGATTTCTCAATGAACTTAAAACAGAACTATCATTTGACCCAGTAATCTCTTTACTGGGTATATATCCAAAAGAAAATAAATCATTCAACCAAAAAGATACAGGCACTTGTATGTCTAGTGCAGCACTATTCATAATAGCAAAGACATGGAATCAACCTAGATGCCCATCAATGGTGGACTGGATAAAGAAAATGTGGTACCTATACACCATGCAATACTACACAGCCATGAAAAGAATGAAATCATGTCCTTCACAGTAACATGGATGCAGCTAGAGGCCATTATCCTAAGCAAACTAACACAGGAACAGAAAACCAAATACAACATATTCTCACTTATAAGTGGGAGCTAAACATTGAGTACTCATGAACATAAAGTGGCAACAAGGGACACCGGGGACTACTAGAGGGGGGACAGAGGATGGCAAGGGTTGAAAACTAGCTATTGAGTACTATGCTTAGTACCTGGGTGAACTACTCACAGTGAACAGAGGCTACTTGTTGTAATACCCCCAAATCTCAACATCACACAATACACTCATGTAACAAACCTGCACATATAGGATACTCCCCGAATCTAAAATAAAAACTAAAATTATAAAAGAAAGAAACACATAACAATTGCTAACTAACCTAAGTTCCTTTCCACCATGAAATCTTGCACAACTGATTGGAAGATACATTGTGCCAGGAGATGATCTCTCCCTGGTGATGCAATTCATAGGACTGCCTATTGTCTCTGATCACAGGAAATGTAACCATAGGATTTGCTACCATGTAATGCCTGTATGACTCCTTTCCCTCCCACATGAATCATTCCATGCTGGATTCTTATCAGCCAGTAATCAATCAGTTGCAGATTCAGAAATCTTACTCTATGTGACATTCAAAAAATGAAAATAATGGCAATGAACATTTTTAAATTTTGCTTCAAACCTGGAAATTGTTCATCAGTCCGTACTGACATGGTTCATGTCGACATCTTGAGAAGTCATAGCCCAACCCACATGCTGCTGAACCATTGCAGTTCATCCCAGAAATGATGGTGTCATTCATGTTCCCGGTGGCATCTCGGACCACACAGGCCCCTGTGGAAACAACCGTGGCTTGTTATTTCTTTATAAGGTTCTGGTCCCTTAGGATTTTCTTCTGAAAACATAGTTTACTTTGAGTCTGAAAAGGTCCATTTCTTAGCCTCTGTTCACTGTGGGTAGTTCTTGATAACTGGAGGCTCCCATCTGCTGAGCCCTGGGGTTTCTCCTTTTCTGTAACAGGCTGCCATTTCAACTGCCTGTCTGACTTAGATTTGAGTGGTAAGAGACTTGGGAGTTGACACTCAGTCTTAATTTCTTATCTTTTAAAACTTGCATGGCAGCCCTTGGTACATAACACATACTCAATACATATGTCTGGCTTAGTACTAACGACTGGATGTTTTTCAAGTAGAAGGATTTATTTCCTCATCTGCAAGAGAGCCAAGGGGTGGCATTATGGAATTCTATTATAGCGATTAAGAGAACGCAGCCCCTCTTTTCAACTAATGATATTCCTTGCATAATTTATAAAACAGAGTTATAGTTCCACATTATATGCAGTTTTAATGGTTTAAACAATAAAGGAAATGTTTTAGGATAAAATATTCAGATTTCGTAGGCAATGGTCAAATAATATTGATCTAGTGTCTATCTTAGTTGATCTATTGTATTATTTTCATACATTTGAGTGTCTCTGTCATTTTCTACTATAGCATTCTATGATGAACATCTTTTTGCATAAACTTCTTTTTCTAGGATAGATTCTTAAAAATAGAATTATGGTCATTTAAAAGACTGCTGATATATATTTTAATCACTGGCATTCCCTTATGATTTTTTCTAACTAATCTTTGCCATGTTTTTGATAGGATTTTTGAAATATATGAATATACGTGTGAAGTATATATAAACTTTTCTGAACTACATGAAGGATAAATACTTTACAAACTAAATACCAACCAATAAAACTGCTTTGGTTTTCAAACTCTACCCAGGGTGGATTCTCATGCCTTGCTAATAATACCTTTAAGACAGGTCCCAGAGACAGGAATAAATGTGATTCTTAGCCATGGAATCCACATTCTTTGAATTTGGGAGACTTAAAAATCATAGACTCTTTTTTGTTTGTTTTTGTTTTTGAGACAGAGTCTCGCTGTGTTGCCCAGGCTGGAGTGCAGTGGCACGATCTTGGCTCACTGCAACTTCCGCCTCCTGGGTTCAAGCAATTCCCTGCCTCAGCCTCCCGAGTATCTGGGATTACAGGTGCCCGCCACCATGCCCGGCTAATTTTTGTATTTTTAGTAGAGATGGGGTTTCACCCTCTTGGCCAGGCTGGTCTTGAACTGACGTCATGATCCACCCTCCTCGGCCTCCCAAAGTGCTGGGATTACAGGCGTGAGCCACTGCACCCAGCCAATCATAGACTCTTTTATCGGAAAGAGCCATTTGAAATTATCAGTGCAGGGATCCTTTTTATTGTAGTCCTGAGAGGTAGCCTGCCAGCTTCTACTTGAACGTTTGAAATTATGGATGCCAATTACCAAGTCAAACTATTCTTTCGTATTTTACCTGTTTGCATTGTTCATTTATGTTGAACTGAACTCTTTGAATCATGTATTTTAACCTCTGCATAACAGATCTCTCAAAATTCCCACGAAGCCAGGCCATGAGTCATTATTTGTCCTAATGACAGGACATTGACTCCATGACTGTCCTTCTCCTATGCTGGGCAAGTGTAGAAATGTGTATTTTTTCCACCCATTCGGGGCAAAACTTGAAGCTCTGAAATCGGGTCTATAACTTTACTCATTCTCTCACTTTAACTGTAGTAAAAAAGAAAACCACTCGGGAAATTTAACTTTAGTGGTTTCAATGTCATTCAAAAATGTGTTGATCTCCTAAAGCACTGAAACAAAAAATCTCTTTACATGTAACTAAACTTGGACATGCCTCAACAATACATTTATCTACCTGTTTATTGATTTTTGACACATGGTCTCACTCCGTTGTCCAGGCTGGAGTACAGTGGTGTGATCACAGCTCACTGCACCCTTGACCTTCCAGGCTTAGGCAGTCCTCCCACCTCACCCTTCCCAGTAGCTGGGATCATAGGTGTGTGCCACCACGCCCGGCTAATTTTTTATTTTTTGTAGGAATGGGGTCTCTCTATGTTGCACAGGCTGGTCTTGAACTCCTGGGTTTAAGCAATCCTCTGGCCTCAGTCTCCCAAATTAGTGGGATTACAGGCATGAGCTACTGTGCCCAGCCCCAGCAATACTTTGAACAAAGTTATCAGATTTCCTCAAATTAGAGACAATGAGCCAGGGAAGGATTTAAGTTCATTTTTTTTTTTTTAATCTCCAGAAACTAACTGTAGGTACATGTGCCTTCTCAATTTCTCCAATAGTAAGCGGAAGAGGACTGTGATGTACCCTTTGGCTTCATGGTGGTCCAGCCTAGAGCATTTTTCCGTGTTGTACACAGAAGACGGTTTTCTTCTCTAACTGTTAAGAAACCTCTTCCTACTTTGGGAGGCCGAGACGGGCGGATCACGAGGTCGGGAGATCGAGACCATCCTGGCTAACCCGGTGAAACCCCGTCTCTACTAAAAAATACAAAAAACTAGCCAGGCGAGGTGGCGGGCGCCTGTAGTCCCAGCTACTCGGGAGGCTGAGGCAGGAGAATGGTGGGAACCCGGGAGGCGGAGCTTGCAGTGAGCTGAGATCTGGCCACTGCACTCCAGCCTGGGCGACAGAGCGAGACTCCGTCTCAATAAAAAAAAAAAAAAAAAAAAAAAAAAAAAAAAAAGAAACCTCTTCCTTTCCTACTATGGCAAAAGTATGAGGCAGCCCCCAACCAGGAGGAGGTGTGACTGTAGGCAGCAGGTGGAACCAAAGTCAGCCTCAGGAACAGCAGGTGAGTACACATATTTTCTGTTCACTGAGCAATGTAGGGGCTGGCCGCCCACACTGCCAGCAGCTGGGTCTTGTTCTGATATCCTGCCAATTGGTGACGGTGACGTTTCCATATTAAGGATAGCAGTGCAAGGATGAGACAGAGTCACAAATTCCACATCTTTCATACTTTCCTAAGGCTGTTTTTAGGTTTGAATGGTTTTGTTTTTTACTTCTTTTCTCTGTTCTGTTCCTCTCCTGCCTCCTAGAACAAGGGAAGTGTGTGCTGGAAGTGGTGGCCTCCTTAGCAGTGGGATTATCATCAAGGGTAGTAAAATGGGACCCTCTTTGTGTTCAGGTAGAATGACAACCTGATTAGCTTTATTCTAGCCCTGACCCAGAGATGCCTGTATTATAGCTTAATTGCATTCAAATCCCTAAAGTATCCAAATCATTAACATTAAGGTACCAAGAAGGGAATTAAAATTGTTGCCTTTTAAAAAACTTTGTATTTATGCTTCATTGAAAGCCCACTAGATGTGAACAACTGGACCCCTCGTAATTCTGACATTCAGACACTAGAGATGTACCACTTACCTACACAAATTGCAACCCCTAAGTAGGCAATAGTGGTGATGAAAATGGCCAGCATGGTTCCTCTGGGGATGGCATCTTGGGGATCCTTTAAAAAAATAATATGGAGGTAGAAGAATACAGAGCAGAATAAGAACCATAGATCACTTGGAGTTATTTTCGTATTTTCAGATTTTTAGGCTACCCGTCCTGAGGCAAGTTCTAAGAAAAGATCAAGGAAACGGTAAGTTGATGAGCTCGAGCTTTATTTTGGACAAAGACAAGGTGTGCCGAGTGAATAAAGAAATCTGTAAAACTTTCAGCTGAACAGAAGAGATCTCTAACTGTCCAGAAGGAAGTTTCTATAGAAAAATGTAGTAGGTAGTTCACTCACCAAGGCCTCATCCTTCTCTTTATCTCCTATGAATTTCATTTAGATGTATCACATCTTGAATTTGTAGGGGAAAATATACAAACATATCTGGCATGTTGATAATATCTCTGTGTGTATTTGTTTTATACTGAGCTTAAGCTTGCCTTTAAAAAAATCACTTTTGACTGAGGGAAAAGGATGATCTACTTACTAAATTCTTCAATCCCTTAAATTCCCTATTTGAAATCGAGTTCAGAAATATCTGCAATGGGAGATATTTAATTTACATAGGCAGACATAAAGAAAGAGGCAAATTCAAGCTTATACCAGAAAATGGGCTTTTCTCTTGCTTATAAGTATATATACATTCACTAAGTTGATTTCACATCATACTTAATTTACCATTTTATATCCTATTTGGGGGGCATAAATCATATAAAATCGATTTTTAAGTAGCATATTGAATTGTATTCAACTCAACTTAATAGGGATTATTAAATAGAAATTTTAATGTCTTCACTTTTACAGGACAGGGCCTGGCACAGAGTAGGAGTCAATAAATATTGAATTGAAGAAGGCACAATATCAGCAGGTATGAGTCCCCCAACCAGAGCACATTAGACTCATCAATACAGATAAGCAATCACTGCAGTCAAACAAAGTTTGTGCTTTAAAAAGAAAACTAAAATATGCTGAACGAGTCCATCAAAAAGGTTATACATAGTGAATGTAGACTCAACTTGACAACTGAAAGTCACAACTGAATCAAGCAAACCTGCCCCACATGGCAGTAAGCCGGCCCTGTGGAACCACTCTGTGATCATTAATTCCTCCACACTCTTCTAGGAGTATCTGCACACAGGGTTTGTTCTGACACGTACATACCCAGTCTCTTCCTTCCAAACTATTGTCATCAGTGTGGCAGGTGTATGCAACGGGGCAGTGCACAGAAGGAAAAAGAAGGCAGTCATGACTATGATGGGGCCTACTGAATCCCCTAATTCATGTTACCTTCCAAAATTTATTTTATTGATGAAGAATTTCTTGAGATCTGAGTAAAATGTAAAGAACTGACAGTGGGAAAAACAGAAAAATATATATATATATAACATTTATGCATATATATATATATGGATAACAGATGTGAAGATGGAAGGCAGTCTTGTACCTAAAACACAAAAACTTAGTTTTTGGCCAGGCATGGTGGCTCACGCCTGTAATCCCAGCACTTTGGGAGGCCAAGGCGGGTGGATCACCTGAGGTCAGGAGTTTGAGAGCAGACTGGCCAACATGGCGAAACCCCATCTCTACTAAAAATACAAAAATTAGCTGTGCATGGTGATGTGTGCCTGTAATCCCAGGTGCTCAGGAGACTGAGGCACGAGAATCACTTTAACCTGGGAGGCAAAGGTTGCAGTGAACTGAGATTGCGCCACTGCACTCCAGCCTGGGCGACAGAGTGAGACACTGTATCAAAATAAACAAACAAACAAACGCCCCACAAACTTAGTTTTTATTTGCAACTATCTGCTACAAGCTCTAAAATGACTTAACAGGAGTCACATGAGAGTCGATCATGACTCTTAGACATTATTATTTATTTATTTATTTTGACATGGATTCTTGCTCTGTTGCCCAGGCTGGAGTGCAGTGGCTCAATCGTGGTTCACTGCAGTCTCAACCTTCCCGTGCTCAAGTGATCCTCTCACCTCAGCCTCCCAAGTAGGTGGGATGATAGGTGTGTGCGACCCTGCCCAGCTATTTTTGTGTGTGTGTTTTGTAGAGACAGGGTTTTGCCATGTTGCTCAGGCTGGTCTCAAACTCCTGGGCTCAGGCAATCGCCCACCTTGGCCTCCCAAAATGCTGTGATTATAAGCATGAGCCACCATGCCCAGCCATGATCCGGAGACATTAACATATAAATCTGGAATTAACATGTAAATCTGGATGTCAATATATTAGTGTATGATTAGATATTCACATTGTCTGGTCTGGCTAGCTTCCCCTTAGATAGGGCTCAGGAGGACTTTGACAAATTATTGATTTTCACTTGAAATGTAGTTTCCATCCACAAGCAGTAACCCAAAACCTAACCTTCTTTACCTTTTTTCATTAGACATTTTATTTTTCCTTAGGACAGAAAGCAAGCAATCTATTAGATCCCTGCTTTCTCAGTATGTCAACCACATCCTAATTTTGCTTCTCTGAAATCACTTCTTAGCTTTCTTGATTAGACTTGGGTATTTTCTAAATCTTCTCCCAGGTACATATTTAAAGATCATCTATTAGTGCGTTATTAGCAAATGGAAGGTTCTGGATTTGTCACATGCCCTTGTGCCTGTGAGCTTCCTTCCGGAGGAGGATTCTGAGGCTGTGAGTAGAGATCAGGACCCTGTCTACCCTATAGTATGTAAACAGTAAATGTTTCCTAAATTGAACTGAATCCATTATGTTTTATTTCTGGGTTCACTTTCAAAGAGAAATAATATCTACAAGTACTGAAGTTTCCTCCCCATTTCCCAACGTATTTTGTCACCTCCCAGAACTTAACATGGTCGGCCCCTCCGGCTTGTGACCACGTTATTACTTCTCAAAGCATTCTCCTCTCTTGATTTTCATGACCCCACTGTCTTTTGATTTCTCCTGCTTCTTAGCTCTGTCTCTTTTTTCTTCATGGACTTGCTTTTTACTATTAATACTTTGAATGTCTGTGTCTCCCTGAACGCTGCCTTAAACCTCTTCTCTCTTCCCTTTTGCACATACCTGCGTGAACTCATCCATGCCATGGCTGCTAGCCCTGCCCTGGCTCCTTTCAGAGCTCCAGACTCATACATCTAGCTACCCACTCACTAGACATTGCCACCCCATGTTCTTCTGCCATTTCAACCTCAATAGACAAATCTGAGCTTCCTTTCCTCTTCTACTGTACTGTGGAATCAATTCAACAGGTTACAGCCAGCATTAAAAGAATACAATAGAATAGAACTGATGTGAGAATATCAGAAGGCATTGCTTGTAATAAAGTAAAGAACCATTTGGGGAAAATTTTCTAAGTGTGCACTTGGTTGTGATGTATAATGTTTTCTTACAGTGCATCGTAGTAAAAAACATTTTTTTTTCTATTTCTTCTCCTAACTCTAACAAAAGCTGATGTCTTTGGTTCTTTTCCTCTGCGTGGCCTTAAATCAGGCCCATGTTGTCTTTTGTCCAGACTATTATGATAGTCTCTAATTGATCTTTCTGCCTCCAGTCTTCCTGCCTATTACACCCTTTCCCCACCTTCCAAACCACCCTCCACAAGCTGTTAGCAGGCTCTCTCTAAAACACATATTTGATCATGTTACTCCCTTGTCTAACCTCCTTAAAGTCTCCAGCTAGTTTGGGGATAATATCCAAACTCTACTGTCTGTAGTTAAGAGGACCCCTGAGTTCTGTATATAGTAAAAGTATATAGTATATAGTAGTGTATGTGTTAAAAGTTAAGCTTAATTATAAAATCATGAAAGTATTTTTAAATAAAAAGAATGCAACATTCTACAATAATATTATGACCATGTATGCCCCCAAAATTCTAACAGGCCATTGTTTGTAGTTTCTTTACATGTGAACTCAGAATCAGAGATTTCTCAGTAGAGGCTGCTAAATAAATAAAAACTTCTTCACTAACATAACAACCCTAAATCAACTTAACACTTATTTTGAAGGGGGAGGAATTTTAAGTCTTGTCTTTTCAGACAGAAATAATATCTTCTCTTTCTTTGCTTACTCCCAGAGTACTTAGGGCACTTAGAACATTCTTTATAAATATGTTTTTTAATATATTAATGAAGGATGACATACCCTACTCTGCACATACAATAATTCTCATTAGCAGCATCTTTCTCGGTGCTTTTTTATACCCCATTCCTTCTGTTTCAAATGTTCCTCTCTTGTTTGTCCTGTTGGCAAACTCCTGTTCATCCCTCAAAACCTGGATTGAGTGTCCCCTCTTCTGAAAGTCTTCCTTTACTTTGAAGGGACAGGCAATTGCTACTTCTTCTTTCCTTTGCACTTGACTCTACTCTTGCTTGTTCTAATTCATGTAAGGGAAGTCTGTCTCCCCCTTCGACTCTGAGCTCCTTGAGGGACAGGTGAAGCGCTTTGCTTCCTCAGTGCCTGGTGTGAACAGGCACTCAGTGAGTGCTAGCTAAGCGGAACTGACTACTAAACATCGGATACAAACTTGTTTTTAAGGAGTCTAAAGAAAGAACAATATTCTTTACTTTAAAGGTGTGTTTATAGTTTGCAGAAATTTAAATCAGTGACCTCTGACACTCTCCCAGAGCTGAGAAACCAGAAGTTCAACATCCATAGCTAAATTTCATTCAGCAGTGATCCTACTTGAATCATTTTGAACAAGTTTCTTAACTTTTCTGCACTTCAGCATAATATTTTTATGCCCTATTTCTGCTTGAGAACTTACCATAGCACTGTAGCCCTTAATATAAGAAATCTAAATGCCTTTATTTTATTTACTCAATTAGTATTTATTGAGGCTGTGCTAGTTTTGAGGATAAAGCAATGAACAAAATCAAAGACAAAGTCTCTACTTTCATGGAGTTATGTTCCAGGGCAAGCGCCTCTGGCTCAAGTCCCTCCAACAGCTGTTTCCCTTTGCCTTCAAGGTGATTGAGCCCCATCAGGGTTTCTCCAGTTGAACTGTAAGAGACTTCTCACTGTTCCCAGTTTCCTCATGCCTGACTATCCTTTCTGCCTGGAATACTCTATATTTCTTCATCAATAGTCAGCATCCAGCCTTTGCTTTATGTTCAGGTTCAAAAGTTATTTCTTTGAGAAAATTATCCCTGATTAACTTAACAATTATTTTCTTCAGTATTTTTATTTCACATCCCACTTGGACAATGCATATGGTTTTCATGTATGTATATTTCTTGATAAGTCTTGAAAATATTTCTTGTCTTCCAAAGTTGATCATAAATTTGTTGAGGTAAAACCTGTGTCTTCTACTTTGTGTGTGTTTGTGTGTGTGTGTGTGTGTGTGTGTGTGTGTGTGTGTGTGTTAGAAACAGCTTATTGTTCCCTGATATACCTCCTCACTTTCCTCCTTTTAATACTAGAACCCCCTAAAATTTTATCTGGGCACATGGCTGCCCAGATAGAGACTACATTTCCCACCCTCCTTTGCAACTAGGTAAGGCCACAAGACTAAATTCTGGCCAATGGAATGTCAGCAGGAGTGATACATGCAAGTTCTAGGAATTGCTTGCCCTCTACATGCTTATCCCCCTTCTCATGGACTGGAATGTGACCTTGCAGATAGAGGGCAAACCCTAAAGTAACGGTGAAACAAAGAGGTTATCTGGGTTCCTGGGCTACCTTTTGGAGCAGACCTTTCTTATACCACAGGATGGCCTGTGGGCTTGATTTAACATAAAATGTTTATTTATTTATTCATGAGTATATCAAGACTAATCAAGAAATATACATATGTTTTATTTATTTTTGTTTTTTTTAAGAGATCAGGGTCTTGCTGTGTTGCCCAGGCTGGCCTCAAACTCCTGGGTTCAAGCAATCCTCCCACCTCAGCCTCCCAAATAGCTGGGACTACAGGTGCATGACACTGTGCCCAACTGAGCTAGATTTTGTGCATTAAAACCTGCATCTTGCTTAGGCCACTGTTGCTGGTCTTTTATAACATTCCCATATCCTAACTCATACCATGTTCTTTGCAGTACTTCACACAGAATAATAAGTGGGAAGCTAAGTGAAAATGTGATTATTTCCCTTTTGTTTTGTTTTTACTTTTACAGGAAAATATTCTCATTCATTTGGGTTTAAAAGAGAAAGGACGGTTCTGGTATTTTTTTCACTGAACTACATTTATTTTGGGGAAATATGACACACTATCACACTACTCTGTTCTTCTGATATCACCGAATAAGACTTTTGGAAGAATTATCTAGAATAGAAATCCAAATTTGGCATTAAGGGAAAGAACTTTTCAATCATCAGGAAATCTTACAGAAACATACAGTTTGAATATGTAGGGTGATATGGTCACATTTCACCTCTCTAGCTCCTTGTGCTACCCACCAACTGTACCCCCACATCCCAGGACTGCAAAGCAGAGCAAACAACGTACCTCCAAATCTCCTGAGATATTGGCACCAGCAAGAATCCCAGTAGCTGCTGGGAAAAAAATGGCAAAGACAGAGAAGAAGCCTTCACCCTTTGTGAAGCGTGGCCCAAAGTTTTCTGCAAATATTGATGCTGCAACATAAATTATAAGAAAGTTACCATGCAGACATTTTTCACAGTGTAGGAGATTAAGTTACCATTGGCTTCCCTAGCCCTAAATGCAAATACATTCCCATGTTCTGATTTTTTTTTTTTTTTTTTTGAGACAGAGTCTTACTCTGTTGCCCAGGCTGGAGTGCAATGGTGTGATCTCAGCTCACTGTAACCTCCGCTTCCCAGGTTCAAGCAACCAAGCGATTCTCCTGCCTCAGCCTCCCAAGTAGCTGAGATTACAGGCACCTGCCACACACCTGGCTAATTTTTTGTATTTTTAGTAGAGACGGAGTTTCACCATGTGGGCCAGGCTGGTCTCGAACTCCTGACCTCAGGGGATCCACCCGCCTCAGTCTCCCAAAGGGCTGGGATTACAGCCGTGAGCCACTGCACCTGGCCACATTCCTATATTCTAAATGGAACGAACTTCAAGATGTGGTGTACTCCTGAGGAATTTTATGTTAATATTTGCCAAAAGTCAAAATATATATCATAAACTTTTATATCTCTATGACATAGTTCTGAAAAATCAATTTTTGTGCTGACAGAGATCCAGGCTGCCTGACTTTTTTGCATCTAGAAAAGATTGAAAGAGGAGGAGATGAAGAATTCTCTCACGACCACCCTGGCATACCCACAAATGCACCACCACACAGATTCACACACACAACTACATTCTCACATGCATAAATACCATAAACAATCAACACATTGGTTTTCTATGCCTTTTTTTTGTAGTTGAAGAACCTTGTGGGTGAGTCTACTTTGCAATTTTACTACTAATGTATGAATCTTTTTACTCTTTACTCCTAGGTATTAGATCTTAGCTGCTTGTACCAAATCCTCAGTATGGGAGAATATTATGATGAGGAGCTTTGTTAATAAAATAATACCATCCCACAGGTTGTCACCAAATTACTCAAATAAAAAGGAAACAACCTAGAAGAAAAACAGGAGGAAAAAAGAGAAAAGAAGAGGAAGAAAAATGTGAAGAAAAGAATCTGGGATGCAAAAATAGGAAAAAAGGCTTAAAGAAAAAAATATGGTAGGAGTGGGAAGGAGGGAAAATAATAGAAAGGAAAAGGATATTAACATGCAAAGTGAACCAGAAAGTCTTTATGAAGAAAAGGAATCAGGAAGAAAGAGATATGTGATATCAAAAAGAAATAAATACTGACAACTGAGTAAATAATGAAGGGAAACATTTAAAGACTCAGCAGTGGATTCTTGAGCAAGCTAGAGGGAAAAGAAAGGCAAGAACAGATAGAAGGAGTAAAATAAGGAGAGAAAGAAGTCAAATTTCATGCTCTGTGATGTTATCACAGGATGCTACACTGAGCAACTCCTGCAGTCTTTTCTGCCTGAAGCCTGACAGTGATGCCATGGGAAAGCAAAATGCAAACAAGTCTAGCAGGAAGAAAGAAATGCCTATATTTGACCTTAGTGCTCTGCAGTGGCTGAACAAATTGAGCTGTGTCTCTGTTTCTGCTATTTGACAGCAACAACAAAAGGTTTACAAAGCACTTTCGCATCGCAAAGCACATTGTGAGAAACTGAATTATTTGTTTCTCAAAATTCTCTCAGGAAGTTCTTATTATCGTCCACGTTTTGGCAGGAAAATCTGAGACCCAGGCATATTAGGTGTTCTGTCCAGCTGTTAAGTGGCAGAGTTGAGACCCAACCTTGGGTCTCCTGAATCCAACACCAGGCTCTTTCCTGGAGAAATTTACTATCCATTTTATCACTAGTGAAACTCATATATTTTCTGATTCTAAAACCTATAGTGTGCCCAAATTTGCTGGTGAGGTACTGGGTTTCAGAAGAGAATGATAGTTTTTGCCTCTATTATGCTTCCCCAATGCACTTCCCATTTCTTTTGGGCTTCCGCATCCACAGGTAACTTGAAAGGGGAGCCAGGCATTCTGATGGCTGGGGTTGGAGTGATGGGGATGGTGACGAGGAGGGCAATGGAGAAGTGTTCAATGAAAAGCAACCAATTTATTCCATGTACCTTGGTAATTAAAGAAACCTCTGGACTTTTTCTCATTGTTGGATGGAATGACCGTTCCAATGAAGAAGTTTACAATAGCAATGAGAAGAATGACCAGAAGAATCACTTGGGCCTGGAATGGCAAGGTAAAAGGAAACCAAATTAGATTTATTTAACAACTTTTTACATAATTATAAAAGTTAGAAGTGTCCACTGCAGAAAGACTCCATCTGATTATTTCAGTTAAATCTCTGCTACCCAGAGTAGGTAATAAGTGCATCCTTATTAGAATGGCATGTCAACAGGCCTTATTCTACTTGGATGCATACACCCCATTTTCAATGGAGCACGTGTTTGGGCACTTCAAGGTGACATTTCTATAACACTCTAAGTAGCAGGTGGGTAACTTCCACCATTGTCCCAGGAATGTAAATGAAGCCAAAAGTTTTAACACTGATAGACTTGAGGGGGTTTTGTTTGTTTGTTTTCGGCAGAGCACTTATGGGTTGTTTCTGTTCCCAGTGCTAACTGCAGGAGTTCCTGTTGATACTAATTTTCACGAATTCCCTTTTTATATTTATTTCTTTATTTACTTGCTTATTATTGATTTCTTCATAGACCATATGTAGGGATTAGGCCTGTTTTGGTTACAGGTGAATATCAGTGCCTAGAAGAATGCTCAACACGTAGTAGGCACTTAAGTTTTGTTGAATGTGTGAATGCATAATCTATAAATAAATGCCATGTAGGAATGTTTTCTATTGACTTGCATAGGTGGGAGGCTTTGGCTGTCTTTCCACATCTCATGACCGCTTGAGATCTAGTTACTTCATCCACAGGCATGTAGGAATACTTTCAATTGCACCGGTCACTTGAGGGAATTACAAAGGAGGCAAAAGACATGTTTCCCATCATTCAAAAATTTGCTATCCATTTTATCACTGGTTAAACTCAGAGATTTTCTGGTTCTGAAGCCCACGATGTGCCCAAATTTGCTGGTGAAGTACTGGGTTTCAGAAGAGAATGATAGTTTTTGCCTCTTATATAGGTGCCTCCCACCTGTATAAGTCAATAGAAAACATTCCTACATGGCATTTTTTTATAGATTATGCATTCACACATTCAACAAAACTTAAGTGCCTACCACGTGTTGAGCATTCTTCTAGGCACTGATATTCACCTGTAACCAAAACAGGCCTAATCCCTATGTATGGTCTATGAAGAGATCAATAATAAGCAAGCAAATAAAGAAAATGAGTATCAACAGGACACTGTGATTAAAAAAACATAGGAGAAAAAACATAGGAGAACCCTACTTTGGATAACTTTATTCCCTGAGCGAGGCAATGAAGTTTAGTAGCAGTAGAGGGTAGCATTTAAAGCTCTAGCTCTGTAGTTAAGAGTGCCTGAATTTGAATCCAGTTTATATCTCTATGGCCTTCAGTAAATTGTGTAACCTCTTGGTGCTTCAGTGTCTTTATCTTTTGCAAGTGTCTTTGGCAAGTTTCCAACACACTTGCCATTTCTCTTGGGCTTTTGCACCCATAGGCAGCTTGAAAGAGGAACCAGGGTCTGTGATTGAAAGACCCAGGCTTCCAGTGTGCACCGCTGCTATGATCATAAGGGGTCTGTGCATAAGGCAGCCGCTTTGGTGACAGCACAGAGAGACGAAACACAGCAGTCATGTGACTCGTGAACCCTGAGTCGTGGCTGCCTGGGCTTCGTGCTTGCAGGCTTGGTGTTCCACCTAGCACTTGCCTGCTCATTTCACCGTAGCAGGTAATAACAGCAATTCTTTTTGAATATGGAGTTCCTTCTACTCCTGCAATCTGTTCAGGACCTGACCAGCCACTGTTGATAATATCATTTTTGGGAAATTTACCTTTGCCTCCCATTCCATTCCAGCTACTGAAATTCCTAGAAGAATCACCACTGTGATGGAGCCTATAATCCGGATGTCATTGCTTGGATCCACCATCATCGAATCACTCTCCTGGGGAAACAAATTCTTAAGTGCTTAGAGATACAGCTTTTTGCATGTGAGTCTTATTGCAATGTTTAACTGTAAAAAGAGTTACTATACAATTACACCTGGGGCCATATGGGATAATAGAAAAATGGAGTATTCATAAACATATGAAGATAAAAAAACCTAACTTTTTTTTTTTCTGTGATAATAGGCCTTTGATAGTCAAGGTTAGAAGTTAGACATTTTAGAATTCATTCTAGCTTTTGAAGCCGTTGTAGTACTAAGTAAAAATATGTATACACATACATACTGTGTTTTATTTCAGAAGAATGACTAGTTATTTCTGTGTGTCAAGGGGAATCCTAGCAGAATAAAAATGAATAGTTTACAGTATAAATATTGAAAATTAAGTGGCATCCTATTTAAGAACAGATGACACAAACCTGATAATGCATCTCTTGAAGGTAATATACCTTGTGAACTGTAAGCTTATTTATTTATCTAATTTTTAAGTAGAGGTACTTTTTCCAATTGAATTCACTGAATGCTACCATTACTATGAGAAAAGGACTAGAAATTAGTTGATATATTAGCTAATGAATGTGCTTGCACATACAACATCCTAGACTGGGCACCTAAACTAGGAAATGGCTAGTTTTCTGGAGTGAGTTATCTCAATTTTTCAACTTTCTTTCCTTTTGGAAATCTATAACCATAATCATAGTACTACTGTTGACAGCAATATCCATTATTTATCTGATGTTTCCTATTTTACATAATATTTCATGTATATATTTCATTTGATCTGTGCCACACTTCTGTGAAATACATACAACAGTATTATTACACCATGTTATAGATTTGGAAAATAAAGTCTGGAAGAATAGAGGAACTAATCCAAACCTTCTTGGCTGGTAAATGTGAGAACCTAGACTCAAAGCCAGATCTTCTGAGGCCAAGCCCAGGCTCCTTCCACTATATTTATCTTTTTTCCTCTCATTTGGCTGTAATGATATCCCCTAGTACCCTGAGAAGGCAAACTAAAATAAATTGTGCTGCTTGGCAGAAAAAAAGAAAAGCTTTTAATTACCTTAAGAAGATCTACTACAGTCTCAGCAAATCCCACCACATACATAGCAACAGCCACTGCATTAGCAAAAGCAAAGATCAGGCCTATTGACCCACCGAACTCGGGCCCTAAACTTCTGGAAATAAGATAGTAGGCCCCACCTGAAACAAGAAATGAACATACTTTACATTGAGGAACTGCTAGTTTATATGACCAAATGATTGTGACTATCTGAGAACATTTACAGTGTGAATTATTTCAATGTTAATTTTACAACTTCCTAATAATTTTAGGAAACCTGTGTTACCCAGTGAATAACGTAGCCCTTCTTGGTACTCTGTACTTAATCTACAATAGAGGTATCCTGACTTAATGAAGCCCAATCTATTAAAACCTAAATGCAAAAAATCTACAAATAACACAGCAAACTTTACCAAGAAATGTGTTGACTTTATAAAAATACCATTGGAGTATTCAAATTAATAATGCAACTGAAGTAAAATTATATATAAAAAATTTCCAGGAGTAGGAAAGTCTAGGTAGAAAATGGAGTAGGTGAAGTTTATCTTTGTTATTCTAACTTCCTTTCTGTTGTGTATATATGTACTATATATATACATACATATATAGATATTTGTACATATATACAATTTCCTGATATATATGTACTGCATAAAACAAGATATCTGTATTATCCATTCTATAAATCAAACTTGCTTTTCTATGTTTTTAGTGAAAGAAGGCATGATATGTATAGATAAACATATATATACAAAACATATATAGGTACATATGTAAAATTTTCTGATATATATGTGCTGCATAAAACAAGATATCTATAAAGTGTGATATATTATTCATTCTATAAATCAAACTTGGCTTTCTATGTTTTTAGCTCAAGAAGGCATGATTATTGCTAAATACCCATATATGTATGGATGTGGCCAGTAGGTCCCTTGCCTGTTGGCCACTGAGAGCACAATGTTTGGGAGTGGCAAGTGGGAAGAAAAGCGGGGAGGGTCTGGAACAATTACTTCTCCCTTGGACATTGAAAAAGTAGTTCTATTATATATATATAGTTGCATACTTCGGTGCACATGAAGGATTGAACTAGATTGGTCAACTGCCTAGGGGGTACCTAGGGCAGCTTATTGAAGGTGAAAAGGACTAAATGTTAGGAGGTCTGATTATCACAGACCATAGTAAGATTGACTTCCTATATAGAAGTGGCCTTGGAGGTGGGCACAGTTGGCACAGGAATGACAAGCAAACACACCTAAAAACAAAACAAAATTACTTTTTGCTGAGAAGAAATTTGTTTCACTACAGTAACTCTTTTGGGCTCAGGGGTCAAAGTCCTCTCTAAAAATGTAGCATAT
Source organism: Colobus angolensis palliatus (assembly GCF_000951035.1). Taxonomy (NCBI): domain Eukaryota; kingdom Metazoa; phylum Chordata; class Mammalia; order Primates; family Cercopithecidae; genus Colobus; species Colobus angolensis. Next base: position 3,353,092 of record NW_012121598.1, on the reverse strand, counting down.
TGTCCGGGTGGAGCAAATCCCCATTATTTCCTTTATACAGATTACCTGAAACAAATGAGCTAGCCAGTTACCTAGGTAGGCTGGGTCAACATGAGAGACAGGCAGAGGATGAGAGTGGACGTGTGTCATGGGCAGGGTGGTGTTTTAGAAGGCCCTGAGTAGGAAGACCTGGATAAGGTGCCCAAGTTGAGAACCAGAGAAACCAAAGGGGAAAGGGGGGGGCGAACAAAGGAAGACAGAAGAACAACGATACATGTCATCCATTTCACTTCCTGCCTAGGCCTGCCTACTCCTAGATTATTTGAAAGTAACTCTTTGCTTATTTATTTACTTATCCCCTTTTAATGATCTTCCCTTGCCTGTTGGCCACTGGGGGCACAGTGTTTGGGGTGAGCCCCGAGGCCTGGGTGCAGGGGTGGTTTACTAAGTGAGAACCATCAGCAATGCCAACTGGGGCACTGAAGAAGACCCATGCTGAGGGGAGCTGCGAGAGAGCCAGTGGGTCTCGTCCAAGGTACAAAGAAACCATATATTTTGCTATAATATTCCATACCTTCTTACTAGACACATAGTCACTCTCCACTTTATAAACATGTTTCGTTACGGAAAATGGGTGGTGTCAATGAAGGTATTCTCATTTTAGTTGAGAAGAATTTTGCTTTGATGTTTAAATTTTCGGTTATTTTGTTTTGTTTTAGGATATCGGGGACTAATTAGCAATGTGTTAATTTCACTTCCAATAGTAAACTAACTCCAGACATTACTAGTAACCAAGCCTCTAGTCATAAGCAAATTAATTGGCTTACCTCCTCTTACTACTCCATTCGTGCAAATAGCAGACATAGAAATACCTGTGAGTGTTGTCACTACCACACTCAGGCCAATGATGATGACTCCAAGACCTGCAAAATCCCCCAAGAGAGGTGTTTGGTTCCAGTATTGAGAGAAGTCACCAGTACTTCAGGAGGCAGCACTCTGAATCTTGTCACAGAAAGATCCACCTCCCTGTGAAAACCTGAAATGTTCTAAAAGATCCCATTTCATGAAGGTCTAGGAAGCACCTGAAATGTACTAAACTTTAAAACGGAAGCCAAATCTGGGAATCATTTTCCAAGGAACGTCAGCTCCAGGAGTGCAGACTAGCCTGAAAAAGAAAAAGTTTACCTAAGGAAGGTCACATCTGTGAAGCACAACCTGCAGCGTGTCGGAGAGATCCATTAGAAAAGAGACCCGAGGAGACCTGGACTATTCTCATCGTACCTTAGGTTTTCTTTGGCATCCAGCTCCTCCAGATAGCCAGGCTTCAAGGACATTGGGCTACTTCCTTGTTCCCATCAAAAAGAAGTATAAAAAACTGTTTGCCTACCCGTAGCAAGTGATGAGGGCATTAGATATCTTAGAGATTTTACCTCCACGAACAAACCCGTTAGTTGCTATCGCAGAAGTTGACAACCCAGTAATAGAAGTTACCATGGTGGAAAGAAGAATTATGAGAACTCCAAGACCTGTTAGCAATGAAAGATAGAAGATATTGCATTTTACTTTTCTTTCTTGGATTCCCTCTTGCTGCAAACCACACTGCCTTTAATTTAAGTTTTCAGGTCCATGCCTCGGGCTCCAATGGGGTTTCTTTGTGCTAAGGAGAAACTGGTTTGCCTGGCATAAAGACCAAGTCGGAGAACTGCTCATTATGATGAAGGATGCTTTCCAAAAATAAACACAATCTAAAGTGCAGCCTTGGAAAGGAAAAGTTGACTTATGCTGGTGTCCTGGGGGAGAAACTATCCTGGCTGTGAAAAGAGAAAACATGACATTTGACCTTCTTTCTTGCTTGAAGGAACCGGAATGAGAAAGTTGGGGGTTTGACAAAGGTTAAATCCTTCCCCATTTTTCTTGCATCTCTTTGCCTGATGGGGGAAAAGAAACCAACTTGCATTACCTTTGAAAACACTCCAGAAAGGTCAGTGATGAACTATTAGAGCCTGTGTTGCCTTTACCTTACAAATGAGGGTGCGGGTCACAAGTTTAATTACCTCCTCTGACACATCCATTTGTGGCAATAGCAGAGGTGGATAAACCAGTGATACCAGTCACTGTCACGGCTAAGCCGATGATAATCACACCAAGACCTCAGTTGAAAGAGGAAAAATAAAGGGATTAAATGGTGGAAGAATTCATTGGATCATTTACATAAAAACCAACAAGTTTGGGGTAAACATCAAAGGACCACATTTGAGTTTAACAAGTTGGCCAGAAAATCACCATGGAGTAAATGCTTAGCTTTGAAGTTTTCTGCTTGTAGTAGCTCTGGTTCCAAGAAACTCAAGAGCTAAAATGTGCAGAACTAAGTTGTACAAAACAAAACCACTAGGGCTGGTCAAAATTTAATGTGCATCCCATCTTCTTATTCTTCTTATTTTTAGAGACAGTCTTGCTGTTTTTTCCAGGCTGGTCTCAAACTCCTGGCCTCAAGTCATCCTCCTACCTCAGCCTCCCAAGTAGCTGGGACTACAGGCTTGCACTATTACACCTGACAGAATTCCATCTTTGGAGAAGTTCTAGACACCTATAACATGATAATTGGCCTACAATTCCAAGCTGTCAAGATAACTGAGATTAAATGTTCACCCTTCCAGGCTGCTATCTTTTTACATACATTTGGTCACATAGGGGTGGGGAACTACAGACAGTATAGCAAATTATTCACCTGGCAGATGGGTAAAGTGGAAAGAATGAAACTAAATTTCGTTAACTTATTGACGGTGTGAATTCTGGAAAGTTACCTGTTATTATAAGTCACTTTAAATAAATAAATCACTGAGCTACAAAATAGCAATGAAATTAGAAAGAATGCATGTGTAAAGTGACTAGCATAGCACATGGGACACAGTACACACTCAATGATACTGCTTTTTGATCATATCCACAATAGTCATAAAACTTACTGCTTTTTAAAAACCTACTCTATATCCAGCTGTGTGGCAGGTAATGCAAGAAACACAAGGCACAAATAAAATGAAATTTAAAAAAGCGCCTCAAGGATTTTATGGTTCAGAGGGTTGACGATTATAAGGAGAGGGAGAAAGTAGTAGAGGCCAGAATTCAACGAAGGCGTGACTGCTTTCAGCTTCAAGAAACACATAGCCAGGAGGCTACAGAAGGGTATCACAATATACCACTTTAGCATAAGGATTATTTGGACAACTGAAAAAAGTAGATACGAGAAAAGCTCTCGATCCCCTTCCTATTTACCTAAAAACAGGACATAAATTTGTCCTCCCTCCCCTCTCTACCAGGAAGTGGTGTCTCTGATCACCAGAGACAATTTTGGATGCTTATTAGCCTGACGAAGGCACCACAGGCATCTACACAACAAGCTTTGCTGACTAGCTCTTATCTTCCATTCCTTTCCTTATATATTTATCTTGCCAGCATTTGCCACCCTATGAATGAAAAGTCCTTTTCCTTTTCCTTTGTCTTGTCACTTTTCTGCAATTTAATTGTTCTTTTGTTAAGATGATATGTAAGCCCATGTTCTAACCACCTCTTTAAGTCACTCATCGCTGAGTGGTCCCAAGTGTGTGTACCATGTACATGTTAACAAATTCTGTTTTTCTCTTATTGATCTGGCTTTTGTCAGTCTAATTTATAGGCCCCCAGCCAATTAACCTAAGATGGGTAGAAGATAACCATTTTTCCTCCCCTACAATACCCTCTCTAATGGAGGCCGACCCAGAATTCAGGGAGAGGGCTGTGGAGTCACAGCCACTGAACTCACTCTGGCTCCATCCAGAATGCTCTGGTCTGGGCTTTTTGGTAAGTTCCCCTATGTAAAGTGAATGCTCCACAGTTGTTGTTGGCAGTCTCTCTTGTCCTAAGGATGGTTAGAAGGGTAGTTAGCCAAGAGAGGCTGTTATCTCTCTGGCCATGCCCGAAGAGAAGGGAAACTGGAAGGAGGTTACGGGCAGCAGTGGGAATGAGTCAAGGTATTAAAGGGTGGTTCTTTTGAAGCTCTTGGCCATACCCTGTCTCTAACAGGAGCCTCTAGGTTTTTTTGCAGGTTAAAGTGCAGTGGGAAGAGGCTAACTAAGCAGAGGCTGCAAACTTGGACCACATTGCTTTAGACCCTGTAGACTCTTAAAAGCTAGGGGTTGTAAAAAATAGTTGGACTAAATTCTTCATATCTGTTGCAGGGATACTGTGGTGAGCAGCGCCTCTATATCACTATGTGGCTTCACGTCCTTGTGCCACTAAAGGTGATTTATTTTGCACTTGTTTTGCTCCTGACTTTGTTTTGAAGAGGCTTGATAGAAAATGTTTAGCATACCCCAGAAACTCTACAGGACCATATAATTTGCATCTCGTAACATTAAACCTACTCCAACCTTATTATTTCCTCACCATTATTTTCCTTTTGACTCTAATTTTTTTCAACAATTCTTAATTCATCCTTTTGCATTGTATATATTTCTGAAACCATTTGAAATCTTGGAACAAAGTTTTAATACTTTTGAACAGCAAGGGATTTGCTTCTCTCTCATAATCAAAAATAAAATCCCAGGGTAGAAGGCAGCTGGGAGCACATTCAGTTCATTGTTTTCTGAAATTGTGGTTCTTGAACCACCTGCTTCAGGAAATGCCTGGGGTGCTTATTAAAAATGCTCAGACCTACTGAGTTTGGATCTTTAAAAGTAAATCCCAGGATTCTGCAGTTTCCTAACCTAACTTCCCAGATAATTCTTATGCATCCCTCAGTAAGACAACTAAGCTACCCTCAGCCTATTTAAATTGTGTCTGCCTGTTCAGAAAGGTACTTTAGCTTTATCTTCAAAGAATTCATTGGGTAGGAATTAACCTGCTCCTTAATATTTAGAAAAGAAAGGGAAACACTGAATATAAGTGACTTGCTTCAGGTCATACCGGCTTTTCACACCCAACATCCTTGCTTGATGGTTAAATTTATTGGAAACCATCTTGCCCCAGCAAGGTCTCCAAGATAGAGAAGAACAACTAGACAGCATTATCAGCTCATTCCACCCTTTGCTTTTGGGAACAAGACAGCCAAAACTCATAGCCCAGAATGGTTACCCAAGGGCTGTAGCTACTGTTACTCCTGGCTCCAGATTCCTTCTGGCTGTATTCCCAGGGTCTAGGCTTGAAAACGTATTTAGTTTTCTTCCTCAATCTACCCCCAAAGCAAGAACAAATAGATGTATTTGTTTCTTTTCTTTCCCAATAAGGAAAACCCAAATGGGACCCAGATGGTGACTTAACTCATTTAGTTTTAGGTTCATAGCAAAGGCCAGTAAAACTGAGTAAGGTTGACAATAAGTTTCTAGTACTCACTAAAGTCTATCTTCCGAGAATTAAAAAAAAGAAAAGAAAAGAAAAACACAAACCTCCATTCAAAGGAAAACCCATTGAACACTTACTAGGTAGAATTTTATTCTCTTCTAATATATAATTTCACTACTTCAATATAAAGATCTATATTAAAATAAAATTAATGTCTGATAGTATAAACAGTTTAGCAGAAGATAGGATTCTTCATTCTCTACAGTTTTGCAATAAACTCAAAACTGCGTTGACTGTGAAGAGTAATGTAAGATCTGATTAAAGTTCAGATTATTGCCCAAACATATGGATGTTAAATAAGTTGCATTAAAAAGAATTACTCTTGCCCTTGGCTACTCTCACACCTCCAAACAAAGTAATGTTTCTTGATGATCTCAATAAGTTACTAAACTACCCTTAAAAACCTAATTTTGCATGAAACCCTGGAGCAAAACCTTGGCAATATTAAGATGCAGATTTTCCATGGAACGGCATATACTTATTTTGGACCCTGCGGCTGTGAGCATTCATTTGCTATGCATCATAAAACCGGCAAGCAGCCCTCTGTCAGGAACCCAGCAGTTGTCAAACATGAAACATGGAAAAACTATGGGAACTGGCTCCAGTTTTTCAATTTACAGCTTAGCCCTTTCTTGTCTGAGTTAGTCTTCCGGTGATGCTGAATGTATTTTGAAGAGCAAAGTCAATAAATAATGACCAACTACCTTCTAAAATGTGAATTGAGATACCTTCTGGAGTGCTATCTGAAGGCACAATAGGACTTCCATATTCGTGAGACTAAGTCTTCTCCGGAAAGTGAATTCATAATGTATTTCCCATATATGGAATAGAACATCATTAATTTTTATCTCATTAAATGGGGAACTTTAATAAAATTCAATTATATTTTTCATCAAAACTTTACTAATATACTTTCAACAAAAAAAGGTTTGCTAGAAGAAATAATATTTAAAATGGAGTGTAATATTTAAAACATTAAACAATCACTCAAAATAATGTCATTATTATCCATTTGTCATTTAGAAAAAATAACAGTAATATACATATTATCTTAGTCATTTCATCTTTCACTTTAAGCTCATATCTGGCAATACTCGATTAGCCTTTGTTTTCTTACTGCTGGTACCTGAAAGTAACACAATTATTTTCTTTGGAAAAAGTTCAACAATTCAGCATTTTTATTAGTCAGGTCACATTTTCACCAGTTTTCCCACAAGATATTTTTGTTCAGTGAAGTTTTACCAATCATCCCAAGAAGGATACTCTATAACAAATGAGAGGCAAATGTCAATATGTCCCCAAATACAAATGTTATTATTTAAAATTAACGTGCTATTATATGTCTGTATACCTAAAACTCTATCAAAAGATAGAGATATCTCCTTGAGCATTCACCTGTTTGACAACCTGGAAAATTCCAGTCTCATAGGAGTTAACTCTTCACCTTTGCTTTCTGACAAACATCGTCAAAGAGGCAAAGTAAAAGGAGCTCAACTGTAAATTATTTCTGTGACCTTCATCTCACATTCAGTATTAATGGTGAAAAAAGGTTGCTCATTGAATTTATAATTTGTATCGAAATTATTTAGGAGGGGAAAAATGCTTACCAATTCCAGCTTCTCCAACAATCCAGGAGAGGCGAATGAAGAGCATGACTCCCCAGATGTTCAGCATGCATCTTACCTGTGGATAGAAGTGTTATTGAAAGGAGACAGGACAATGATAGTGGGACAAAACCCGGAGCTCTTCATAACGCTGCGCCCCGGCCTTGTTCACTCGTTTTTTTTTTTTTTTTTTTTGGAGACGGAGTCTCGCTCTGTCGCCCAGGCTGGAGTGCAGTGGCCGGATCTCAGCTCACTGCAAGCTCTGCCTCCCGGGTTTATGCCATTCTCCTGCCTCAGTCTCCCGAGTAGCTGGGACTACAGGCGCCCGCCACCTCGCCCGGCTAGTTTTTTTTATTTTTATTTTTTTTAGTAGAGACGGGGTTTCACCGTGTTAGCCAGGATGGTCTTGATTTCCTGACCTCGTGATCCGCCCGTCTCGGCCTCCCAAAGTGCTGGGATTACAGGCTTGAGCCACCGCGCACGGCCTGTTCACTCTTAATCCACTAGAACATTGAATGGATAGTTTTAATTTGTAAACAGAGGAGCTTTCTCACCAGCACACCTTTCACCCATCCAAACTTCACGACACCAGCTTGATCGTCTTCCTTATTTTCAGCTTGTTCATCTCCAGGTATCCCATCACCGTTAGCAACTCTGTCAGCTGAACTTGGGGTGATTGCCACATTCTGCATTTTATAGACAGCAAAAGCACAGTAGTTGGTCAACGAACAAAGGGTTCCATAAAACTTTTCAAGGCAAATCAAAACAATTGAAATAAAACTTAAAATACCACACAAAAGAAATAAAAAAATAAACCCAAACAAACTAAATATATTCTGAGCATTTTAATGAAACTTATATTTTTTGCCCTGAAAGCTGAAAGGTTCATTTTGTGAGTCATCTTAAAGTGTTTTTTAGGGCCGCAGGGGTGATGAAGGAAACCTGAGATGTTCTTCCCCTAGCGAGAATATTCCCTCTGGTGAAAAGTCAGATTTGGATAAGTTTAGTACATATGAAGAATAAAAGAGAGAAGGGCTACAAGGGAGGGAGAGCCAGAGTAAATGAGGGTCTTTGGAAGTCATGTTATGACCAAAGAGAGAAACTTCCTGAGCTAAGCAGAGGATCTGCGCTTCTGTCAGTAAAACTCCCTGTACTTCATTTTATTCGTCTATCTATCTATCTATCTATCTATCTATCTATCTATCTATCTATCTATCTATCTATCTATCTAT
>NW_012121598.1:3338365-3344661 GCF_000951035.1 Colobus angolensis palliatus | reverse complement strand
CAGGATGGTCTCGATCTCCTGACCTCGTGATCCGCCCGTCTCGGCCTCCCAAAGTGCTGGGATTACAGGCTTGAGCCACTGCGCCTGGCCTATCTTTTTTTTTGAGACAGAGTCTTGCTCTGTCACCCAGGCTGGAGTGCAGTGGCACAATCTTGGCTCACTGCAACCTGTGCCTCCCAGGTTAAGGCGATTCTTGTGCCTCAGCCTCCTGAGTAGCTGGGATTACAGGCACGCACCACCACACCCAGCTAATCTTTTGTAGTTTTAGTAAAGACAGGGTTTTGCCATGTTGCCCATGGCTGGTCTCGAACTCCTGAACTCAGGCAATCCACCTGCTTCAGCCTCCCAAAGTGCTAGGATTAGAGGTGTGAGCCACTGTGCCTATCCCATTTTGTTCATTTTAAATCATGATAATAAAACTTCTCTACACACCTCAGAGGATCTTGAAGAGAATTCAGTAAAAGACACATAGACCTGTTTTCTTTCTTTCCTTTCTTTTTTTTCTCTTCTTTTCTTCTCTTTTTTCTCTCTCTCTCTCTCTTTCTTTCCTCTTTCTTTCTTTCTTTCTTTCTCTTTGACAGAGTCTTGCTCTGTTGCCCAGGCTGGAGTGCAGTGGCATGAATTTGGCTCACTGCAACCTCCACGTCCCAGATTCAAGTGATTCTCCTGCCTCAACCTCCAGAGTAGCTGGGACTAGAGGTGCGCACCACCCCACCCGGGTAATTTTTGTATTTTTAGTAGAGACGGGGCTTCACCATGTTGGCCAGGATGGTCTTGATCTCTTAACCTCATGACCCGCCCTCCTCAGCCTCCCAAAGTGCTGAGATTACAGACATGAGCCACCACGCCCGGCCAACATGTTTTCTAAGAAAACAAAACAAAAAAGTTTAAAGTATTCCACAAAAGTTTAAATGCACTGGATGACGACAAGAATGTTATCCTGTAGAAGTTTCTTTGAGATTCAGTTATGCCTTTGCCTGAGAATTGTTGAATGTGCTAGTATCTTATAGAAGATAAGAAGTTTCATAACTGATTACCAGTTGAGTAGAAATAAGAAGTAGGTAGTATAAATAAGGGTTTAAACTTTTAAAAGGTTTTTTCCTGTGATCTGACTTTGAAAAAGACTTCCATTCTCATGAGGATAGTATCTGAGTTCAAGAGGGGAGGAAACAGCTCCTTTTCTGTAAATTGAGAATAGTTCTCTATCTCTAATTTCTCTTTAAGATACGGGTTTGAATAATTTCAGATGCACCTACTTAATTTAGCTTATCTGGCTTCTACCTGGCCCTTTGTGTAGACTGGACTTCTTTGAGCTCTGAAAAAGGTTTTCTTTTCCAGGAAATATTTTGGAACCACTAGGGAAGTCTCTTAGATTGAGCCCTCAATTACCACGATTATAGAATGACTGTGTCTTATTTAAGTGGTCTAAACTGGTTTAAGCCTAGGATGATATGTTCTGATATCACTAGTTAAGAAGTCTTAGATAAAGCCATTTTTTCTTCCTCTAAAATGGGACTGGTGTGAAATAAACATCCATATTTATTATCAAAGGTTCATTTTAGGATGACTGAAGCTCTTGCCCTTGCCATACTCAAAGGCTCTTGCTTCTTTGGGCTAAAATATGGCTTACCCATGGTACACTGCCCTCATTTGGGCTATATATTCCAAGTGACTTTGACTTCCTGTCTTCTTCTTCCAGCCTGTTCTTCTCCTTGTCTTTTTATTTATTTATTTTTCCTTCCCAAGGTGAGTGCATTTTCTTTGTCTTTGTAAGGATTTCTTCTCAAACTTTCTTCTTCCATGAGACCTTGTTCATGATACTATTGTGACACTTGGATAACCAGCATAATACAGTGTCTTAAGAGTAATTGTGTGACAAGTGAATCAGAGAAAGATTCAACACTTAATTACCATTATTATAGGATGATTCTAAGTTGTGGGCTACTTTTTCTCAGTACCAACCAAAGGCTTGGCATATAGCAGGCCATCAATAAACAACGCTGTATCAGCCAGGCGCAGTGGCTCAGGCCTGTAATCCCAGCACTTTGGAAGGCTGAGGCAGGAGGATTGCTTGAGCCCAGAAGTTCGAGACCAGCCTAGGCAACATGGCGAAACCCTATCTCTACAGAAAATAGAAAAAATTAGCTGCGTGTGGTGGCATGCACCTCTAGTCCCAGCTACTTGGGAGGCTGAGGTGGGAGGATCCCTTGAGCTGGAGAGGTCAAGGTCAAGGCTGCAGTGAACCACAAATGTGCCACTGCATTCCAGCCTGGGTGACAGAGTGAGACCCTATCTCAAACAAACAAACAAAAACAACACTAACAAAACAATGTTGAATTCATGAGGTGGACGTGAAAGTTCGTGATCTCTACCACTTAAGAGCAGATATCCTAGTTTTTTATCCATTCTTGCCTTCTACTTCTTTTATCTTCCATCTCTATGGGATAGCTCATTTCTTATTGCTTCTTCTGGGTAGGTCACATTTAAAAGGGAAGAAGAAGAGAATGAATCCTAAGACAGATTATTTTATTATTTTCTGACAGTATTGGGAAAAAATGGAATAACAGAAGAGATTGAAGTTAATAATTAAAATTTAGTTTTTAATTACCTGAGGAATATGTTAATCTTAGATATCCTCAGTCCTTATCTGCACAAATAATTGAAAGCTAACATAATTTATTCACACCAGTATAAAAATAAAGACAGTCCAAAAAATTGAGGTTAACCAAGTGGGGCAGAAACTGGTCATCTATACCAGCTACAAATGCAAACCAAGTATGTAATTCAAAATTTTCTACTTTTTAAAAAGCGAAAAGAAATTGGTGCAATAAATTGGGTTTAGATATGGACCCCTACATTTTAATGTTATATTTAATCTTTGGAGAATATCATATTTCTGATATTTGCAAAATAAGTATTTGTTAGCAATAGTTGCACCCCAACTTTCTGGGAACTGAATCACAGGAGTGTTTTAGTAATGTATTTTACTTAATGGAATATCTATAAAATATTATTTCAATATATAATCAGTATAAAAATATTAGGAAATATTTTACATTCTGTTTGTAATAAGTCTTTGATATTCAGTGTGTATTTTCCACTGGCAGTACATCTCAATTTGGATTAGCCACGTTCCAAATGCTCAATAGCCCCATGTGGTTAGTGGCTACCATATTGGACAGCACAGGTCTATACAATGCAGTCAATTTCAGATGCATGAAGCATTTGAGGCTGTTTTTCCAGTCCATTAAAAATTCTGTTTTTCTCTGAAAGAATTCTATACACATATGGCAGCTGAATAGGTCAAATGTAACTTTCATTTTTTCATTACTGAAATGTAGAATCAGTGAGAGCAGGGAATTGAGGAATGTGTTAAAATGTCCATGAATGTTGAAGGGATTATTTGGTTAGGAGATCCATTTATTTGGCTTGATTTGAGAAAAACTTTTAAAAAAACTGTCAATATTGTAGTTAATCAAGATCCCATAGCCAGACTATCAGCAGTTACTCACTTTGGGAGAGGGCAGTTTTCATTGTGTAGATTAATTGGGAATCCCAAGAGACACAGCCTTAGTTGCTTGCCTTTTTTAAAGTTGGTCTTGGGAATAAAACCCATGTTTTCTGATTAAGCTTGAAGATTTGGTCTGGGAAATTGCTCTGCTACCTGATAAACTCCAGTGGTGATTGTGACCCTTAGATATGAATTGATGAGAATATCCAAGACTGTAAACAAATCTTACAAAGTAGGCTAAAGGATGAATAGGGTATTTAAAATTTCCTCTAAAATGAACATTCCTTCCTGATGGATGCCCTCTCTGGTCACAGTTTAATGGTTCTTCAATTTATCACTAGGACTTCACAATATGATGCAAGAAGAATATTCTATGAGAGGATGGCAGAGAAACCACTATATGTGCAAGTTAGTAAAGCAATCATTTTCTAAATTATTCCAAAGTGTGGTCAATGCAGGGTGTTCAACTCTCCTTTAGGTATGAATAATATGTTCAACCCGCTAGAGTTCCAAAGTTTTAAATATATTTATAGCACAGAGGGGAAAAAAACCTCAAATGTATACTTCTTTTGTTGACTATTAAGATCTGATAGTAAATTTACAAGCACAGAAGCCATTTCCATTGCTTACTCTCATGTAGGAGCCAAAAAAATCTGGCACCATAAACTAGGATACTTGGAATCTAGTTTTGGTTGTGCAGTTAATTCAGGGTGCGTCCTCCTTCAAGGTGTTTAACAGTGCTCGAATACTGCCAATAAGAGTAAATCCAGCGGCTTTTGTGAAAATCTTATCTTGAAGTAATTTACTCTAAGGCAAAATTGTTTTTCTCTGTTTGCCATCTTACTGTTCTGACATGGCAAAGCAAACCTTGGTTTTACTCTTTAATAAATGCCTCCTTAGTAAATCAGAACAGCAGTTGTAAGCTCATCTTATCATCAAAGTACTGAACATGACTCTGGGTAGTGGGTTTGTGGGGACTTGATGGCTATGAGCTGTGTAGCAGGTGGCCTGCAGTCTCCTGGCTGGTTCATGTTCTTGAGGCCAAAGTCTCAAAGACTAAAAGTTTTATGATTGCTGCCTGAAACCAGTTTTTCCCTTCATACATTGAATTAATTTGTTTGTTCACACTCCCATTACCATAAATGATGACCCATAACCTTTTATAAATGTATTCTAAATTATGTAGCTTTAGGGAATGATTATTTATTTACTAAGAATTTTATCTGTGTGTTAAAGATTCAGGAAAAGTAAAATAAAGTATGTTTAAAAAATGAAAAGAAAGAAAGACCACTTGATAAAAGATTATCTCCACTCTAGTTTTGACAAACTAATGAATCTTCAATCACATGCAGTTTAAAGGGCAATGAGTTCTTGATAATGAAAGATTAAATTATTTTATTTAATATGTAATGTGATTTTCAGACCCCAGAAACATATCAGATACCTTTATAGCTATTATCAAAGCAGAGGAAAATAAATATATTTGTTCTTTAAGTTCCAGCTAGATACTATTTGTTACTTAAATCTTTATGGGGCAGGGAAAATAAATATATTTATTCTTTAAGTTCCAACTAGATAATATTTGCTACTTATACATTCTTTCGAATTTTGAGCCTTTAATCTCAGGTTGATAGAATTCTTAGACCACCACTGAGAGACAGTTCCATAAATATTTACACCTAGATGATCCTCCTGTTGTTTTAAACTTTCTTTTATTATTGTCATATTCAAACATATGTAAAAGTAATGAGAATAACAAAATAAATCTCAGATACTCATTATTGAGTTTCAACAATGATCAACATATGGCGAAACTTATTCCACCTAACCTAAGCCCCTCCCACTCCTGCCACTCAATTATCTAAATGACAATCCCAGTAAGAACCAGATGATTCCTAAGCTTCATTTCAGAATGAAAAACATGATTCTAATCATATTTCCATACTTTATTGATCAAAATTATGTTTATACATTTCTATCCCTTTGGGATAAAAGGCAATATTTTAAATTATGAAAATGAAAGTCTTTTTTTTCTTGTTTTGAAAGTTATTACACATTATGCCTATAAATCACTACCAGTGGTCACAATTTGTAATCATAATGCATTTACTATAGCTGAAACCACATATCTCACACACAAATTGACTTGTGTTTTTGATAATTTAGGACAAAAGTTAGCTATATGCAGTGAACTGGCTATGAAAAAGAAAATGGAAAGGTTCTTAATATTTTCCAAGTATAAGTTTAAGGGAACTACTACTCTTCTTGCCATCTATTACTAAACTATTTATAATAAAAAATTCTTTTTGGTTTTTGTTTTTTCCCACAGATTGTTTTAACAGCGTGAGCTCCCCAGGGAACTGGCCTTGAGTACTAAGAAACTCTAACTAAAGTATCAGAATGAACTCTTAGTTGCAGAGTTTCACTCCAACAAATATTTTAGAGGTGGCTTCTGGTCACTGGTCATGAAGGCGTTTATTGCTTCAATTTTAATGTCTATTTTATTTGGCTGTTTGTTAGCTTAGCAATTATTTCTAATTTCAGATATCCCCAATTTGAATGCCAAAGTTGCAAATTTGAACTTTGAAACATTGTAGAACAGGTTATTTTCTAGAGAAAACATTTGTACATTTTTGTCCTTTCATAGAAGATAAGCATTTAATACATTGATTTATGTGGTTTAGTGTTTGTTAACTTGACTACATTTCCCTTGTTCGTATCCATAACAATGTCGTTTGACTTATAAAATTCTAGAGGAGGCTGGGTGCAGTGGCTCACGCCTGTA
>NW_012121598.1:3309139-3338310 GCF_000951035.1 Colobus angolensis palliatus | reverse complement strand
AAAAAAAAATAGCCTTACGTGGTGGCGGTGCCTATCGTCCCAGCTACTTGGGCGGCTGAGGCAGGAGAATGGCGTGAATCTGGAAGGCGGAGCTTGCAGTGAGCCGAGATCGTGCTGCTGCGCTCCAGCCTGGGCGACAGGGTGAGACCCCGTCTCAAAAAAAAAAAAAAAGAAAAAAGAAAAAAATGTTCTAGAGGAAAGAAGTCAAGTCACTTTAACTCACTTTACACAGAAACTCTTGTAAATGCATGCTTAATAAATGCTTCTGATGATGACAATGAAAATGATTGAGACATAATTCTGTAGGACAAGCAATACGATTTTTTGTCACAGTCTCAGAAAAAAGGACCGAAACAAGGAAGAACCTCCTGCTCAGCCCATCATGACAGTGTGATTTTCTTCTTCGCGCCTGAGGCCCGCCATTCTCCACAGCTGTTGAACGAGTTAATGAAAAGTGCCGTGGGAAAGCAGACTGAGGATGGAAAGTAGAACTGCAGAGCAAGGACTCTGGAGTCCTGCAGACGTGAGTTCAACTTACGAGCCATGTGACTTTAGTTTCTTGACCTTGGAAGTTCATTGACTTTTGCAAGTCTTTGTTTTCTCTTCTAAAAGATCTGTAGCATTTTGTAAAACTTTCACCATCCATAAAAAGCAATACTAATAGTACCCCCCTTGAGGCATTGTTGTTAAGGATTGAGTGAGAATTTTTTAAGTGCGAGCACAGTGTCTGAAACATAACAAGTTCTCCATAAAAAGTTGGTTATTACTACACTGCATTTAAAGCTAATGCTTTTATTTACAAATTGTTTGTAGTTGTTAACAGCATAATGATCCAAATATACAGTCATTCCATTGAATTTTGTTTTGGATTAGTTTCTATAGAGTTAGCTTCTTTAAGAAAAACATTTGTCTTAATTTTATAGTATTTTATACTTTGCATAGATAGCTTATTTCAATGACACATGGTTTTGACAGAAAGTCTCCGTATTTCCTTGAATCCTTTTAAATTATATTTTTCTGAAATGCTAACAACAGTGGTGGTTAGTAAGGCTGAAAAGGAGTTCCATTTTGGTTAGTCCTGTAGTAAGGAATTGTATGAAAAGTTGGCCACAGGAATTAGGCTGGATACTGAAAGCAAAATTCTCTATACAAAGTAAAGGCACTAGATTAATCTTTGCCAGATGCCAAATAATTATTACATATGCTTTAATATGGAAAGATCTCCAGGGTATGTTGGTAAAAACTGCAGAGTGCAGAACAATGTGGAAAATACGTTCTAGTACATGTTTGAAAATAAATGTAAACAGAAAGTTAGATTGATAGGAATCCAGATATTTATAGATATATGTGTATGTTTATATAAGCCTAGAACATTTTTGGAAGGATTTACAAGAAACTGTCAGTAATGATTGTCCTGGAGAGAATAACTGAATATTGATGTTAGATGAGAAACAGTTTATTACATATTTTATAGTACTTGTTAAATATTTTATTAGTATTTATTTTACTTTTAAAATGAAAAGCTAGTATAAAAATTACCACTATCATCAATGATCATTGATTGAATTCTTACCCATTGTAAGGGTAGACTTTATACTCCTAGAAACCAATGTTCACAAGCATCTTGCAAGATGAGTAGAAGTTGTGTAGCTCGTACAAGAGCTTGTACAGAGCAAGTAAAGGATAGTTGTTTCTCCTGCTCTTAAGCAGAGTTTTCAGAAATTTATAATTCATGGTCACTAGTATAGGTATTTAGCTCTTTACTAACATAGATAGTAAAACTAATTTATTCAATTATGATCTCAAGTCATTGGGATTACAAATTCTGTCAATATCTATCACACCTATAGTTTCATTTAAGGTAGAGCCTTAAAATAATGTCTTTCAAACCTGTTTTTTATTTTACCTATTAGAATAATTTTGTCATGTAACTTTTTCCTCACTTGGAAATTATAACCAAAATTTACACAAAATCCAATTGGTTTTCTGACTAGCCATGTTCTGCCATTCAGTATGAATGTGCTATCGCTATTATAACTTTTAAAAGCATTATAAATCACAGTTACAAAAAGTATTGTCTAGCTTATACTATGTCAATTACCTTCTACTTTTAAATGATTTAAGTAAACACTATTATTTATATTTTTTGCATACAAAATCTGTGAAGGGTCTGAGTATAATCATAAAATGTTTGTTCTGTTGATGATTTCTAGTTGTGATTTGAGGAACTACCATAAAAATGTCAAGGGCCACAAGGAGGTGGCAGCATAGCTACAACACATTGCAGGTTTTCACTTCTTATATTTGAGGGGGGAAAAGTAAGGGGGTAGCTGAGTCAAATTCACTAGCAAACAATAAAGAGATAAACTGAAGAAGGCCCAGGCTGCTACACATGGAGAGGCAGGCTAGGCCGTACAATTTCAGCAACACTAGAATG
The DNA here is from genome assembly GCF_000951035.1 of Colobus angolensis palliatus. Lineage (NCBI taxonomy): Eukaryota > Metazoa > Chordata > Mammalia > Primates > Cercopithecidae > Colobus > Colobus angolensis. Next base: position 3,335,873 of record NW_012121598.1, on the reverse strand, counting down.
GATCTGGCTGCAGAAATGTGCACATTGTAGATTGTGTGGTTGAATCTGAATTCTACTCCCAATTTGGCTATGTGGATATCTCTTCATGATTTAATCAAGATGAAGTTTCCTAGATAACTGAGCATCAAGTCTATACAAAGAGTAGCTTATTACTATACGCGTTCAAAATGATTATTCAGAGCTTAGGCCTAATTTTTAATATTTTAATTTGCCATTCCTTTGTGTCTAAGAAAAAAAATGCTTTAAGTCAAAGTTCAGTCTTTAGTTTCATCTTATCTCTTCAAAAGTGATGCAATATTCCAAACAGCTATTCCATTTTCTAATGCAGCTATAACATTCCTACTGTGTGGTCATTTAGATGGCTTTCTTTTTCTTTCTTTTTTTTTTTGTGTCGGAGTTTCACTCTCGTTGCCCAGGCTGGAGTACAGTGGCATGATCTCAGCTCACCACAACCTCTGCCTCCCAGGTTCAAGCAATTCTCCTGCCTCAGCCTCCCAGGTAGCCAGGATTACAAGCATGTGCCACCATGCCTGGCTGATGTTTTTTTTTTTTTTAGTAGAGAAGAGATTTCACCAGTTGGTTATGGCTGGTCTTGAATTTTTGACCTCAGGTAGTCCACCAGCCTCAGCCTCTGAAAGTGCTGGGATTACAGGAATGAGCCACCACACCTGGCCTTTAGATGGCTTTCTAAACTCCTGATCCTTTAGAGCTTTTCTCCCTTTATTGAAAGATTTACATAAGCCATGGCTTTTGCAATTATAAATAAGCTACTTTTCTCTGTCTGGAATGTCAGTCCTAAGAACAATGTGAATTTATTCCATTACTTTTTTAATGAAGTTAGAATTCTATTTTCTTTTGTTGTAAATTGGGGAAGTAGATGAATGAGAATATTTAAATTGTGATACTAACTTTGAAAAAGGAGGTAACTTTAAAAATTATCATGTGTGATGTGGTATTGTGGGAAAGAATTTAAGGTCTTTTTAAAAAAGAACTTTGATTCATTTTAATTCTTCAGAAACAATTGAAATATCTTTTTACGATGCCCTAAATTTCTTCCTGCCTTTTCCATGTCTTGGAAACTCCTGGTGGCTGCTTCTGTCAACCTTCTTTTCATTTTTCTTCTCCTTTTTCTCTCTGCCATTTTCCTTTCCTTTCCTGACACAGAAAAGGACAGTGACACCTCAGCTGGATTTCAAGAGTTCAGATTGCCTCCCTTCTCAAAAATCTTCATGGAGCTACCATGTTGTCTGAAATTGTTGCATTGCTAACTTCTTTTGATTAAAGCATCAAATATGCCAGATAAAATCTAAATCTTAGGCCTATAGGGAAACCAGCCATTTGGCAGACTGTTGCCGATTTAGTACACAGGACTAGCAAGGTTTGGTGGGGAAAGGGGATAAGGAAACAAAATTAAAAACATGGACTCCTCCTCAGGAAGTCACTCAGTCTCTGGTGGTAGGACCCAGAGTCAGGGACCCTAGCAGCCAAGGCAAATACATTTTAGAGATGGATTTTCTTGAGGAAGGAAAGGTGAGCAGAAACTAAAGAAAGATTTTCCCCTTTATTATCATCTTTCCTGAGAGTAGTATTCCTAGACTTTCTGGAGTGGATGATCATTTAAAAAAATATTGAAGGAATGAATGGATGAATGCATACAAAAGGAACTATTTCAATCATTTTCTTCTCTCTCCTCAAAACTTGGACAACAGTAAACTCATTTGAATATGTGACATCTAATCATTCTTTTTAGCAGGTAATTATGTTTCATAAAGAATGATATTTATTCCAAACTGGTCTGGAAGAGCAGGAAGATAAAGTTGATCAGTATATTTTGGAGAAAGTTATGGAAGAAGAAATCTACTAAGTTATAAGTTTGGAGGCTGGGTGTGGCGTCTCACACCTGTAATCCCAGCACTTTGGGAGGCCGAGGTGGGCTGATCACCTGAGGTCGGGAGTTTGAGACCAGCCTGACCAACATGGAGAAACCCTGTCTCTACTAAAAATACAAAAAAATTAGCTGGGTGTGGTGGTGCATGCCTGTAATCCCAGCTACTCAGGAGGCTGAGGCAGGAGAATTGCTTGAACCTGGGAGGCAGAGGTTGCGGTGAGCCGAGATTGCACCATTGCACTCCAGACTGGGCAACAAAGCGAGACTCCGTCCCAAAAAAAAAAAAAAAAAAGATTAGAAAAAGTGCTGCCTCATACTTCTAACACACTTGGGAATCCTGGCTGTGTTTCTTAAATAATGAAAAGTTTAGCCACTTCTGCTGCTTCTGTACTTAAATTTAATTTAGTTATTTTTATATGCTTAAGCACATTCAGGAGCCTCAGGCAAAGTTTTAAAGAGGAAGGGATAAAATGCTGAATCTTATAAATCTGTGCCCTCTCTTTAAAGAATATAAAATTACCCCTATGCACTAAAGGCTGGCACCCACAGTATTAACTACAGCAAGCACAAATGTTTTGCTTTTTATACGATTGACATAGAGACATTAATACTGACGTGAAACCAGCTTGATATTCCGTTTGACGTGTTTAACCAAGTGTAAATAGAGTAGACTATAATCATAAACAAGGTACAACATATTGCCTAACATTTAGAGTTAATTCTTTAGTTCTCTATCCTAAGTCAGAAAACATTTGTTGAGCTGGGCACAGTGGCTCATGCCTGTAATCCCAGCTCTTTGGGAGGCTGAGGTGGGAGGATCCCTTGAAGTTAGGAGTTCGAGACCAGCTTGAGCAACACTACAAGACTCTGTCTCTACAAAAAATAAAAAAGTCAGTCAGGTGTGGTGGTGCATGCCTGTAGTCTCAGCTACTCAGGAGGTTGAGGTGGGAGGATTGCTTGAGCCCAGGAGTTCAAAGCTGCAGTGTCCACCACACTTCAGGCTGGGTGACAGAGTGAGACTTTGTCTCAAGAAAAAAAAAAAAAATCCAAAGAAAAAGGCATCTGTGAACCACTTTTTTGTGTATTTTCTGTTTACTGGGAACTAGGGACAGTTTTGTAAGTAAGATGGATAGTGTTTGGAATAGACCTCTCCATTTGACTGTTTCACATTCATTCATAGTGTAATGAAAGAGAAGGAAATGACCTGAAGTTATGAATAAGGGAGGACACTTGCCTGTGTCCTTCAAGCTTACCTTTGCGAGTTGCTCGTGAATCTCAAGCAGGCTGGGTCGGTTGACCTTGGGTCCACTGATGCTGCCGGTGTTGCGATAGTACTCTATCTTGGGAACGGCATCCATGGTGTTGTGGCCAAAAGTTTGTAGGTAGTATGTGTTTGTGTGAGAATCATAAGCATGAAAACTGGCATCTGTTTTAGCAGTTTCTCCACTTTGGAGGAAATTGTCATAGCACTCCTGATTCCCAGGCCTAAAGCTGATTCTGAGTCTTTTCTGAGCCTCATCCCCAAAAGAGGTTTCTTCATAATGTGGTGGGTCAGTGTTGTCATTTGCCATTGCACTGCTCTCATGGTTCTCATTTATGACATTAACTTGAAAGCGATTGGTATTACTGGGCACTGAATCCAGAAATATGTTGGAAGAGTTGTTCAGTGACATCTTCCAAAATTGATTTTTTACTGAGCTATCTACCTTATGGTTGTGTTAAAAAATCTATGTATTTCTTCATCAAAATAAACACTAATGTGCTTCCATTAGGGAGCTCCTGGCTTTTGTTCTAGACCATTCAATAAATAGATTCTTGATATATTGTCTCTTATGTAATCTTCAGGATGTTCTTCAAAGCTGTCATTGAAAAAGAAAATTAAACTTGTTCCAAGTAATACAAATATATTTAGGTAAGGGTGGGATATAAGGGAACAGTTTTATTTTACAAGACACACAATTTTAAACTCATTTCACTAAAATTTATCTATCCAGGAACCTTAGTCATGTGAGTAATTAAATCCAATAATAAATAACTGGAAAACTGTTCCAGCAAACAGAATTTCCAATGCAGTCATTAAAATGTTACCTGTGTTTGTAGTATTTGCTTGGATTCAGTGTACTGGAGTTCACTATGACTTTAGCACAGATGTAATTTTACCTGTTGAATACAGTAAGACCTGATGAGAATGTTCTCAGCCTAAGACACAGTTCACTGACAGTACTAAATACTGAAATTGCAAAGTATTTTGATTGATAGGAATATACACTATATGACATGTAAAATGAAAGACAAAACTTCTAAAAAACATATTCTTGCTATGTTTATAAAAATCTGTACATGTTCAACTAATAAATTTGTTCCAAATTTTGCTACCTATACAAGTAAAAAATTATGTTTTAGAATATGCATTTAAAAAATACATCCCATCAAGATGATGTCTCTGTAAATTCTTGGATCTTTTACAGGATCCAAATGTTTCATTTGCTTATACATTTGTTTGTTTTGCAAATACTAACATGAAACCTTAAAAATATGAATATAGAAATAAGTCATATATCTATAAGAAATAAGTCATATACCTTAAAAAAGTCCTCTGTTATATTCAGGGAAAATAATCATGCTCTACTGACTCACTTTAATGAAATGTCCTCAATAATTGAGAGGTTTATATTTGACTGTGAGATGAATAGACTTCACAATAATTTTCACAATTTCATAGTGCTGGCCTGTCTTAAAACACTTTCTTTAGAATGATATTTCCTTATTTATATCTTAAAATTCAGCTTTTCAAGGGAAGTTCTAGAAACATGAGATAAGTATAAATAAAAACTTGTCTCTTTCATGCAATTATTAAAGCTGTGTATTTGAATTAAAAAAAACCCTCAACTTCATTTCTCAAGTATCCTAGGGAAATTGTAAATGAAGCTATTATCTTTTTAGTTTTTAGAAAACACTTCTCTTCATAGTCCTTGACACCCTCACTACTCTTCAGAATCTACTTTATAACACAATATTAAGTATTATTTTTACCCTGCCCAGAAATGTTCAACTTACCACCAAGGAGCCTTCTTCCGAGGAAACGTAACCTGCTTCAGAGTCACCCAGGAATATATGGGGCACTTAGCTTTCAGCCCAGAATGTTAGGCTTCTGCTTATTGGTTAGAAACTTTCTTGAAGGAGATGACTGTGCAATGATTGGCCTGGAATAGTACTGTAAGCCCTACCAGGTCATTAGCCCTGAGGAACCTTAAGCACCACATCAACTGGTAACTAGTAGTAAACCATTAATCCTTTTAGGCAGGAAGTAACATAGTTTCTTTAATTCATAAGGACAATTGCATTGCTTAATAGCAATTGTCCAAAAAATATGAGCATTGCATTAGTCATTTGGGAATAGATTGAGTTCCACCGTCTTATGTCAGATAAGCCCTAGTGACCTCCTATTGTTTAGCACGTGTAACAAAATATAGTTCTCCAGAGATAATTTCTATACTCTGTAACGAGAAAGTAGTATCTGAAATGATTTTATCTTGCTTGTAGTAGATGTTACCTCGAGTCTTTTGCATGGGAAGTAAGTAGATTGGGAGTGGAATCAATGATTTATTGAAAATATTTCTAGTTTGGGAAATATGGGAAAACTGTTTTTTTTTCTTTTGAGACGGAATCTTGCTCTGTTGCCCAGGTTGCCGTGCGCTGGTGCAATCTTGGCTCACTGCAACCTCTGCCTCCCAGGTTCAAGCGATTCTCCTGCCTCAGCCACCTGAGTAGCTGGGATTATAGCTGCCCACCAGCACGCCTGGCTAATTTTTTTGGTAATTTTAGTAGAGATAGGGTTTCACCATGTCGACCAGGCTGGTCTCGAACTACAGACCTCAGGTGATCCGCCTGGCTCAGCCTCCCAAAATGTCGAGATTACAGGTGTGAGCCACTGCGCCCAGCCAGGAAAACTGTTTTAAGCAGGAATCAAACTGTGGGTAAGTATCCCAGTGGCACTACTAAATGACCTGTCTCGAACTGGAAAAACATTTTTTTGTCAAATTCAGTTTTTGAGTTTTGTTGAAGAAAAGATTTTTCTTTTTCAGATTTGCAAGTAGGTGATTATTAACACAGCAAACAATTCCTCCCTCAGGTCTGTCAATGATTTTCAATCAGGATGATTGAATGAGTCCTCTTTGTTTCTCATAAGAAACGACTCAAGTGATTTCCAGTTGTCTGAATAGCTCATTTGTGGTGTAATATAGTGGCTAGGAACAAGACTCAAGTCAGAAGGCCCAACTTATGTCCTGGCCCTGCCACTTGCTGTCTGTGTGAACTCAGTCAAGTTACTCAATCTTTCTGTGCCTTAATTTTCTCATCTGCAAATGCAGATGTGGATAATAATTGTACCTACCTTGTTGTAGAGTTATTTTGAGGAATGAATGAGCTAGTTTGTGTATGGGGTTTAGAACAGCAACATTTTTTTTTTTAGCTTTATATAGTATTTTATTTGCCAGTTAATAATTTTCTTCCCCCTTTAAACTATTAATCTCTTGATTACCTGTTCCATTGCTCTAGACTGTTGTGAATTAAGCAACCCTAAATTTACACCTTCAAAGGGATGACAGGTGAAAGTTTACATCTCCAAGGCATAGAACTTAGATCTAAACACCATTATTTGCTGAAACAAAAAGGACATGAACAAAGGCCCACTCAAAACAAGATTGTCAGGAAAAGTATCCTAAACAAAGGTAAGATTTGGTGTATAAACGTTAAACCAATGTCTTTTTTTTTTTTAATATACTTTAAGTTCTAGGGTACATGTGCACAACGTGCAGGTTTGTTACATATGTATACATGTGCCATGTTGGTGTGCTGCACCCGTCAACTTGTCATTTACATTAGGTATATCTCCTAATGCTATCCCTTCCCCCCCTCCCCACAATAGGACCCGGTGTGTGATGATCCCCTTCCTGTGTCCAAGTGATCTCATTAGAACAGCAACAATTTGTACTTAGTGCTTGCTTTCACTATTTTAGCACTATTTACAATTAGCTGGAGATTATTTCTTAGCACATTCAAGATCGTGAGGTGAATCATTAGAGATTGGGATAGATATTTTGTCTATAAAAATAAGTGTGAAGGTAAGTTAGTGAACTGATTCAGGATTATAGAAGTGTCTAGAGACACCTAAGTAAAACCCTTTAGATTCTCTTCGTCAGGTAAATGTCATGCTAATCAGTCAGGCTCAATGTCGTGAGGCTATATCAGAAATAAAGACAGAATTACACGTATGTACCTATAACTCATTGCACTCTTGAAGGCCACCAGTACAAGGCATTTATCTGTTCAACAAAGGGTTCTGATTCCTCATATAGAAAGTGTTTTGGCATAGGAATGTCCCATTTCAAATTCAACTGGGTGGGGCTGGGACCCAAAACAGGTCCTATTCACCAGACCAGGACAGAAGCCATGAACTGACATCCTCCAACCCTTTCGGGAGCCACTTATTTACTCCGCAACCTTTTTTCTTTACCAGTGACTGTGAATACCCCTGATACCAGTCAATTTCCTTTTTCTTGCTGACTGACTGCCTGACTTCAGAGTGGTATGAATTTGTTTTAGTCTTGGTCTTACATCAACCAGACATTTTCATTCTAAGCCTTTTATCTCTTACTGTGAAATGAAAGTCTTTGTTCTCTATTAAGGGGATTCGGGCATCCTGGAACAAATGGGAGATGGTTTTGGGGGATATGGATGAAGTTACACCATCCATAAAGCCAGCCTTGAAAGGCGAATCCAATTTAGGCCTTTCAGACAGGCGGGAAAGGTAACAGGAGCAAGCTATCTTGAGATATGCTCCTCTATCTTTCCTCTGTCCTTTCTGAGAAGGCTTTTGGGAACGGGAAACTAGAGGCTGATCCAGCTGTGACATTGAACATCTATTCCTAGAAGAATTAACATTTCATGAAATTTCCATGTTGTTTTCATATTGTAACCAGCCTTTTATATGTTTTATATTCTTTCTGTTTCTGAAAATACAGATGCTGACTTTTCTATCCCCCCAACACCCCCCACCAAAAAAAAAAAAAAAAAAACCAAAAAACAAAGGCACCCAATAGACCATGAATAAAAACCACAGATGAAGACACTTTTGGTTAATAGAATTTTTCTTTAGTGGATTTGGAAATAATATTATGGTAGAGTTGATATACTTGAAAAGCTTATCGGAGTTGAACTTCCAGAAACAATGCTCATATTTCATAAAGTTTTCTTGGTTGTAGAGGTCTTTCTTCTTTTGAAATAAAGATCTCGCCTTGGTTTGTTCTAGTCATCAAAATGGAGGGTCTTGGTAGGTGTCTTCTCTGGGAGACAAGTGAAACATCTGGTACTTTAAAAGGCTTGATCAATAAAGAGACCTAGTTTCCTGGCACACACAATTTTCAGTACGTTCAGCTGAACTTGGCCCAATGACCTGTTCTTGGGCCAAGTTACTAACTGGCTATGAGATGTGTACCAGGCCTACACTCTTGAACCAGCTGGCGTACAGAGAGCCTCCTTGAGGTGAGGATCTGATCCAGAAGATCCACAGCTAATAACAGATATGTTCTAAATCTATTTTGAGATGGAAAGCATCAAGGAATCTCACAGAGACAGGTGGTTTTGGAATTCCGTAGACCTGAGCAGTAACCATGTCTATAAGCTATGTAGAAGTGTTGAGGACAGTGTCTAGGGATACAGCAGAAATTAAACTGCCCAAGTTTAATCCCTAACATAACCATTCCCTAGCTATGGTGATCTTGGGAAGCTAGTTAATTTCTCTCAGCTTCAGCTTCTCTTCTGCAAAATTAAGATTAAAAATAAAATGGAAATAGTGGTCTTCAACTCAAATAATTGATAAGAGTATCAAATAAATTGAAAGTAACTAATTTAGTGCTACCCCTTGGCAATATTAGTCTTGTTCCTTTGTGGTATGTTTTGCAGTTCTGTGTTTTCAAAGGACATGAATAGTTTTGTATTTATCTCCTGCTATGTTCCTCCATTCTGACTCATAGAGAGTCAGAAGTTTGTAGTTGGAAAGAATTTATAACTAAATAATTCTATCTTTTTATTTCCCAATTGAAGAGAATGAAATACTAGAGAGATTGAATACTTTACACTAAGCCATTGCTTCTTAGGGTTTGAGAATATTATTGCTACGGATGAGGACAATAAATAATGATAGCAAGGTATGTTTAGATACTGTTTTATGGTTTACAAAATGCTTTCACATTCATTATATCTAATTGGCCCTCTCGGTATTCCTGAAGATATGCAGGATGGGTTTCTTAATTCTTGTTGTGGAAGATAGGTTCCCCTTAGGTAACTTTCTGGGTCATAAAGCTAGTTATTGGGCTAAGCTAACATTAGAATTCAAATCTCTGAGTTTAGGCTCCTAATCTGAAAAACTTTTCATGATATCTTAAATCCTCATTCGTTTCAGATCTCTGGATTTTCAGGTACATTTGTAGCATTCATAGGGCACTAGAATTGAAAAGGATGTTAGCACTACTCTTCACTGAAGCTCACAGAGATTAGATGACTTACCCATTAGAGCATAGCTCTACTGGTGGCACAGCTGAGACTGTCTTTGTTTCTGCTTAGAGTGTTCTATCCACTAGGTCATGCTGGAAACTCCCTTTTAAATTCTATTTATGCAAGGGATAGGGGAGGGAGCATCAGTATGAGTCAGGTCTGGTTTGGATTGCAAGCTATGGGATTTTATTGCAAGAGATGCGACAAAGAGGACAGATAGGAGGGTCAGGGCTCTGTGAAATTTGGGGACTTTTAGGGCCTGTGACTACTTGTAGGCTTTGGGTGTTAGATTTTTGAGATATTTTTTCACCTGTGAATGTTTTTGACCTATGGCTATTATTAGACAAATAATATTTTGATTATTGTTTGGACTAAATTCTCTGTTTCAGACCTGACTTACTAAAGCTAAAGGGGTCTGAGCCTGCCATGTGGAGGGGGTGCCTGGACTTTGCAGAAGGGAGAGAGCAAGATGCCTTTAGCACAGTTTATTAGCACAAGAAAGGAAGCAGAAATTCAAGGCAGTTGTTCAAGATAAGAATAAAGATGGTAAACACTGCTGCAGCAATCCTTATGCTCTATTCATTGGAAACCTCTAAGTGGGAACAGAGGAAAGTGATGAATCCCAATGATAGTTTATCATTTACACAGCATGGTGAAGAAATTAGTCACAGATGTTTATTGAATTCACTGAACAAAATGAGCCTCTCTCCCACACACTCAAGGTAATTACAATTGTATCCAGAATGTGTCCCAATGGCGCAACCATAAAAATCATATAGCTGGAACTCTCACGCGAGCGCATATTCAAATGTTCCTTTATCAAACTCTTCAACTTCATCTTCCCATGTAGAGGAAGGCATGCTACTGTATGGGTCTAGCAGGATTTTGAAGCATCTGATAATAAGAAGTCCCAAGAAGATACACAAAATCCCAACAAAAGCAAAGCCAGTTTTTTGCTCCAGAGTCAATGAGAAAGCTGATACTTCGTTGACACTCATCTTAGCTGACGAGTTGCCACAGTAGGTACTACTCATTATTCACTGGCACATTGTTGTGGCTCTTCACAGTTCCTTCTGGGATCAACTCTTCGCCTAGGTACAAAATTGGACTCAGTTTAGTTTTACCCTTGTATGGTATTGGGTAGGTTGTTGCTTATTAAAATCTGACATTTTTCAAACCTTCTTGACTTAACTCACAAAAGATGTTTGAAAATATCATCAGATACATATCAGAATCAAATTAGCATTGGAGGTGCTATTTCCAACTGTTGTAATTGAAGAATTACCTTTGTGGACACATAAGACTGTGCCTACATACTCTAAATAAATCAAGTATGAAGGTGAGTATTCAAATTATCAGCCCTAAAATCTTTTGATTCATTGCTAGACAGTTAGATAGCTGCTTCTTTGATCTGAATTGTCATCTAATTTTCACCTCATATTTGCACGCGTAGGTAGATAATATAAATAATCATAGCATGTAAGTTGCTCAAACTGTTTAAAGTCCATACTTCAAGGTCTATTTCCAGTGCCATTTTGACTGGTATAGATTCTGATCCTTTTAAACAGATATAATGACTTCTTTCTTTTTCACCCCCTTAGGTTTCATATGTATGTATTTACATTTTTTTCTTCACTACCACTGGATACACTAAGTGTCAATTTCTTAAAGAGAGGAATTATGTTTTTAAAATTACATGAATGCAGGCAGTGCCGAACAGAGCAGCTTGCAAGTAATAAGCAGCAGTGGCTGTGGCCATTAGCCACCTCCCCACCATCTCCATTAGCTTTCAGAACACCCTAAGTAAACATAAAATCCAAGTTAAACAGCATGCTTTCTCTGCAAACTCAACTTCAAGACAAGCTCCCCAGTCGCCCTCCCAATGAGATTTCCACTCCTAAGTCCCTATTGTGCTGAGATTCTAAAACTAACACTAAAGCATTCAGAAAGTATATGTTGAACTGAAACAAAAGATTTTTTTCCCATTTGATGTCTTAAGGTAGTTAAATGAATTAATTACAAATAAAGATAAATTTAATTAATCAAATAATTACTAATGTACAGCCACCTTTTTTGAGCGGACTGTCATCAAATAGCTTTTTATCCAGTAACTACAAATAATAGACTGTTGGTATTTTCTTTTTTATTGTTGTTTTTTCTGATAATTTTTAAGAATTATATTTATTAAAATTACTGACCCTTGAGGTTTGTTTGGTCCTAATTTTCAGGAAACAACTGAGACGGAATAAAGGATGGAAGGTAAGGAATGAAAAAAGAGTAATAAAAGCAGGCCTTGTAGCTTTCAAAGTTATTCTGCAAATAATATACCAATTAATATCAATCAATATTTTGTTTTATAATGATTTAGATTACAAAAAAGCTCTATCCTCAAGCCTTAAGTGGCAGAAATATTCAATAGTTATGGCTTATGTTCATTGTTTGATTTTTTGTTTAGTAAAGGGAAAAATATTGTTCAAATCCTTGTTGAGTTTCTTTCCACTAAGTCATTTTTTGTCCTAATCAATATAGTATAGTGAAAAGACTTTAGTTTTTTAAATATAGGGACACTTATTGGCTGAGAATGATCTTCTGGAAGATTGAGTTCTTGTTGTGGTATTTATCCTGTAAAAGGCACAGAGGACTGAATTGAATCTCTAATGACAGACTTAACTGGAACTTCTTTTGCTGACTAAATGTCTAATTTTCTTGCTTTTGTCAATTAAAAGTCATTTGTTAAGATCCATACACTCACTGGATCATTTATTTAATGGATGGAGAAACTGAATGGCAGGATGTTTCTGTATGGAGATGCTGGACCAAGGAGATGATTCAGCCAACTAACTTGTCCATTTATTTTTTTTACTAGAGCATAACCTTGCTGGGCTACAACATGTGGATATTTCAGGGGATACGTGGGTAAGATGAGGCAATAAAAGTGGTTTATTGATGGATGCTGTGGTTTCCCAATAGATTCCCTTCAATGAAGGACTTGTTGCCCAGCAGCAAGGAATGTTGCCAGCGAACAGTCTTCAGCTGTAAGTCCCTTTCACCATTTGCCTCGATTGCAGAGAGCTGCTTCACCCAAAGTCACGGCCCTTCCCAGGGAAGGCCATACTCAATGATTGATTATATAATAGTATAAAGGCGTGGCCATCTTGTATCAAAGGGAGACAACTCTAAAATCTATTTTAGTTTCAGAGTTCTATATGGGGTCAGCGGAGACTGTCACTGGGTCCATAGCACAGTTCAACTTCTGGCCACTCCTGTTTAAGTCCCCGCTTTTCCATGACTGTTGAGCCCAAGGACAGTCTTCAATAAAAATTCAGCAAACTAACATCTGTCTCAGAGTCTGACTTCTGGAAAATCCAACCTTTAACAATTGACATCACAAAAGTTAAAGCACCTGGGCAGTTTTAATGATCTGTTCATTTTTCAACTAGTTCTTTTTGTTATTGTCTAGCAGTAGCCTACACTGATTATAGTTATGATGTTAGCTAAATTTATTGAGGTGTTTTGAAAATGCATAATGTAGACACAGACACAGTATCATAGCTGATTGTTGAAGGAGTTGAGTCTGTTGGCTCTTAACCAGTGATTAATCCACTACACTCCTATTTTTCTTAAAATCTACTAACCAACCAAACAAACCAACAAAAAGAGGCATTTTTTTTAGAGGCAGCAATACAACATTCTTGTCATTTGTTACTATTAGTTTAAAACAAGGCATCTTCCTAGTTAGAACAAAATCCTTTTATATTTTAGAATATAATATGTCCATCATACACCAAATAATACTTTGTTCCTAGAGCTTTAGATGATATATAAATTAATGAGTTAGTTATTGTTTTTAAAGGGAAAGTAATTACTTCTCACATAATGATCACAGTTCCCAGCACACTGTAAGTATTCAATAAATATTTCAATTGAATTAAACTAAATATATTGAAGAATATATTTTTTGAGGAATAAAGTCCTTCAAATAAAGTTTTGTACAATACTCTAGTTTATAGATATCCAAAAAGCATGAAAATACATTTAGTTAAAATGAAAAAGAAAATTTTGATTTGATTTCAAAAATTGTATTTGAAAGTAAGTATAAAAACTCAGTAGCTCTTTCAGAGTTCAGTGTTTTTGTTCTTTTCTATCAAATTTCCTTAGCATTCTTAGACTCGCATCATTTTTAGAATTCAAAGGTGGAGAAAACAGATCTTTCCTAACAACCTTGGGAGTTTCCTTTTGTTTCCTAAGGAAAGATATATAGCCATCATATATTCTGGCATTAGTTTGTGCCAGGAAGTACAGGGTTAAATTTTGTATTCCACTATAGTGACATTGGTTAGCTTAAGATTTCCGGTATAATTACTCCTTCTTCCTCTGTCCCCGCCCTCTACATTACTTGACTGTTACCCTTAGCTAAGAAGGTATTGTAAGATACTTCAGAGGCTTTTGGAATCAGGTAAAGGCATAAAGAATGAATAGATATGCAGAGTCACTGTTAATGAATAAACAAAGTCACCATTTTTATACTACCTTGGAGGAATAGATGGATGGCTGTTTCATGGCTTTGAACGTAATTAATAAGCACTCTATGTCTCTATTCTTGGTACAAATATAGGAGCAATGCAGTATAACTAGGGAAAATGCTGAGAAGTGACCAAAAACTTTCAGAATGCTGTCAAGAAATCTAAAGAGCTAAGTGAACTTAAGGTGATATATAATACTATTTTAATTTATTCATTAACCAAATGTATATTGAGTATCTGTTAGATGCTAGTACTTTTCTTGGTACTAGAGTACAGTGGTGAACTAGATAACAATGTGCACCTGCCAAACTGAGGGTTACATCCAGTGGTGAAGTCAGACACAATTATTTAAAATTATCTCTCTATATATCCACATCTATATATTAGACCAGGTACTTATAGTCATAAAGGCTATGAAAGAAAGCAAAGCACATTAAGTGGAAAGAGAATGATGATGGATAAGCGGCACTTCTTTAGTTAAAGAGGTCAGCAAAGGCTTCCCTAAGAAGATGATATTTGCCCTGAATGATGTCTAGAAGGGAACCATGGAAATATTTGGAGGAATGGATTTGAAATTTGTGGAAACAGCCTTTACAAAGGCTTTGAGGTGGAAGGGTTTCACATACAATACGCTCAGATCAAGAGATAGACCAGTATAAGATTAAGCCCTTTATTTGCACAGGATGGTTTAATGTTATCAAATAACAAAAAAAGGCCGAACTACTTAATCTACTTCTGTCTTTTTAACCAATATAGAATGGGTTTTAGAAATGACACACACACAAAAACAATCAAACAATGTAAACAGACAATACTTTAGTAGAATAATGTTTAGCCACATTAAATGAGTTAAAAACCTCATGATCAGATAATTTATAACTTGGAGCTATACTTTCAAGACTTTTGAGAAATTACAGACCATGAAAGAGCTGCCAGAGGTAAGGATGTGGACAAATGTCTCAATTTTTAAGAGGAGTAAGGGGGAATTGTAAAAATTATATATTGGCACCTTGGAATAGGTCTTTGTTGCAAACCCATAATTAATTATTTAACAAGCAATTTGTCAATATTTAAGAAGTCATTAAAAGTTCACATGAGTTTAATAGGTAGTGCCAATGCACTTCCTTTACAAAAGTTTACTACTAATATGATGAATCAGGGAAATAGCATGGACATGGTTTAGTTATTTTGGCAATGCATTTAACAGTCTCCCATGATATCTTTGTGGGGAAGACATGAGATATGCCTGGTTAATAGTGTTTTTACGCAGATTCATAGATCTGAACTACCCTAATAAATATCAGGTTCTGTAATCATGGACATGGGTCTCCAGTGTGATATTACAAAGGTTTCACTTTATCTACACATACTTTTCAGTGTTTTTGAACAGTGACTAAGTTGAAGATATTGAAGTGAAGCTTATTACATTTGACAAGGCTTGGCTGAAATATGACAGCACATGGAATAAAGACTCAAAACAATTCTGATGCCTAGAATTCTAGGTTGAAGCTAGAACATAAAATTTAATAGAAACACTTCTAAAGCCCTTTGTTTAAGTGGGAGGGAAGGAGATGCACCAATTCCAAACAGGGGAGATAATGACTTGGCAGTTCATGTAAAATAAATCTGTAAGCTGCAATTAATCAAGTTAGCCTGAGCCAAAGATACGAGGTGGTGGCTTATAAAAGCAAATGTCTTAAATTGAGTGGGGGTGCAAATGATAGAAAGTAATAACATTATTATAATATGTCAGGCCACATATAAAGTAAAACCGCATATATTCACTATACTTTCATTGAAAAATGTTTATTGGGTTGCTAGTATGCTCTAGTAGACATGGACTTCTCTACTCAAAAAGATTCCAGCTAGTAAGGGAGAAGAGCCATGTACACACAAGGAAAAAAAACAACAACGTAGGCTTCTACAAAAGCAATAAAAAAGGAAGAGGAAACAAACTTGTATTTAAAATCTACTGTGTATCAAATACTGCTTTACATATATTATTTTATTTAATTTCCACAACACCCACATAGTGTTGATATTATTATCTTCAATATCTTGGTGAAAAAAAAAGAAGATCCAAAAAGGATAAACAAGTTTAGATGAAATCAAGATTTCACCAACTGAGGGATCAGGAAAGTTTTTCTTGCAAGAATTGTATTTGAACTGAATTTTGAGAGACAGAATGATTCAGATCTGTGAAGAAGAAAAGAGCATGACAACAAATATGAAGGCAAAAATTACTGGATTTATTCACAGCACAGTGAGCAATTTGGAACAGGCAAGGGGGAGTATGAGAAACAAAGCATTGGAAAGGTAGGTTGGAGCCAAATTGTGAAATATTTTGACTGTCAGGCTAAGAGTTTGAAATTTATTTGCTTAAAGGCTGAGTGGCTTGATGATGAGACTGAAATAGACATAATTTTGAGGGAGAGAGCATCATGGGAAAGAAATAGTTCAGGTGAGAAGCAATGAGGGTCTACACTAGGGAGTAGATGTGTGGAAGAGGGTAGAGGTTGGAAAATATTTAGAAAAATACGAGGGGTAGGATTTGGAAAGTAGTGGGTCCATGGAGAGAGAGGCATCAAAGAGGACTCTACACTATTAAGCTCTGGCAAGTGTAAATAGAGTGTTTTTATTAATCAAAACAAAGAAAATAAGAGCAAAGTACAGACTTAGAAAGTAAATGACGAGTTTATTTCTGGACTTGGTGAATTTGTGGTACTCATGTGTGGTGCATAGTAGGCACTCAATTGTCAGCTTTCAATAAATTAATCCAGATCATTTTGTCTAGCATAAAATTTTTGATGGGGAGAATATTTTAAAGTATTGTTGTCAAATAAGGTTTGTGTAGAAGACTCTATCCAGGATGGAGAGAGCCCAGTTGTATAGAAATATTTGCAGATCAAAACTTAAAGAGAATAGAATTGTTGAGCTTTATCTAGGAAGGGGAAGACCAAGGAGGACAATAAGTAGACTCAAATATTTGAAATATTATCTTGTAGAAAGCCAGAAGGACTTGTTCTAGATTGATCCAGAGAGCAATTTTACTGTAATTCTATTCAAGTCTATTTTCTGTTACCACAAAGGATTAAAGATGGAATAAGCCTAGCAAGGAGCTTCAAGGATGCCTCTCCTACAAGGAGGATCTCCTCCTGGAGTTACATAAGATGAACCATGAGTAAATCTGTAGCAGAAAATTCACCTATAATAAAGGAGGCTACGGTTTCTAGAAGGAGTCATTAGCAAACAGTGTCAAATTCTGCAGTGGTGATGGAAACTAAACACTGAAAAACAGGGTCTTATGGTTGGCATTCAGAATTATTGCATCATTATAAAAATTTAGTTGAGAGTCTAGGAGGGACACTAAATTGAATTGGATTTAGAAGTGAGGGGTAATGAGAAAATAGAGTCAGGTGTTAAATAAACTTGACAGAAAGTAAGTTTTACTTAGTCGGTACAGAAGGTTAAATCATAAGATGAATCACTTTCAATAATGAAGACATGACTGCATATTCAGTTTTTAAAGGAAGAGCTACGTAAATTTACCTGGGTTCAAAGAAGTATAAAATTTCCATTTTTAACAACAAAAAAAAAATGGGTTGAGAAAGAACAAATGTTTTATTAATATCTTAAAAGAGAAAACAGGCTTTTATATTTATCATAAAGGTACACTTCATACTAAAGATGAAAACAAAATACAGGTCAAGGAGAGCAACTGAAAAAGTAATATTCAAAGGCTGATTAAAAAGTCTGACCATTGCTGCAGGCTGTGCCTACACAAGCAAATAGAAGTAAAAAGTTAAGCAATTGCCTAACAATGTGTTCAGCAAATAGATGGTTTTGGTAATTTAAACCATATATGTAGCAGTTGAAATACCAGTATTTCAGGCCTAAATTTTTCAAACAATTGCCCAAACTTTACATTTTACTTGCTCCGTGAAATGAACAACTTGTCTCATTTCAACACCAAATCAAAAGTTTTTGAGAATATACTGTTAAGTGTGCCAGGTCTTCTGCTTTTCTATTGATATAGAGCATAATATGATATAAAAATATTGTTAATAACAAAATATTGTTAAAAACAAAAGTCTCCAGTTATAAAGCTAATTCATTCACAATTACTAAGGTATTCAAAATGCTCAACAGTTATAGATAAAATATGCATTTTCACTTTCTCTAATTGCTGGAAGAGCTCTTCACAACAGACACTGTAATGCCTAGCCCTGGAGAAGCATCATCTTAATATCCTGTTTACTGGGGAACAGAAAAAGAAAGAAATCTGAGAAAATTTAGATTAAGTTACAAAACCATATATTTTTTAAAAATCCATATAAAAATAGTTTAAAAAATGAATTTTCAAAAATAAGTAGAATGCAAAATTGGGTAGTGGTAAAAATTATTTGAAATATATTACACCACAACATTGGGTAAAATCAACAATGCAGTTTAAATATCAGGATCAATATATATAATGATTAAAATATTTAAGTATCTTTTAACACTACTGCTGCAAATGATAAAATACTGTCTTGAGCCATATTCACTGGAATAAATGATTAGGTACTTTGGCAATGAGTAACTTGGTTGAAAGTACATTTACTTCACAGCAATTCTCAGGCACTAAGATTTCTAAGTACTGATGAGTCATAAGATTGGGCCAAGGGTGTTCCTGTAGATATCAAATAGCTGAAATCTCATGAAGTTGCTTTGTAATTAGCAACTAGTAAGTAAAAAAACAAAGTCTTACTGTGATCAGTACTTACAAATCATATCTCTGTAAGTAGTTAAGCAAAGATGATAGTATTTTTATACCTGATATGCAGCCTTTCATATTCATGAATATTGTTAGTGATGTTTATTTCTTCTGTGAAATAACCTTACTAGAGATATAAAAATACACCTTTCAGATAAAATCATTTAATCATGCAACAATGCACAATTACAGAAACCAATGTTAAAAAGTGTGTACCCATTAAAGAAAGATCTTCCTGTGCTTTATTTCAATCAACAGGTTTTTCCTCTTGTTTATTTCTCTAGTAATGGTATTCCAAACAATAAACCTGAAATAGTAACTATTAGAGTGGAATATGATGTTCTAGGTAGAAAGTATTTTAGCACTGGTCATTAGATATAATAATCTCTACTGCTAATGGTGACATTCATACTTTCATGAAATAAGACATATAAGAAAACTCAAGGTTAAAAAATAATGAACCATTCCATACATATACACACTCCACACAAAATATAAAGGTTATTATATCCCAGTAAAAGAGAGAATAGAAGCGTTATTGAAACCACATCTGCACAGAGGTAGTTAATCATTAAGAATTGAATGTGTTGGAATCAAAGGAAAACCTTAAATTACTAACCTAGATGTCTTCATCATGGTGAAATGCATAATTTTCAGGGCTTTCCAGAGGTCCCAAACCTTAGGATCTGCCAGAATCCACCCCCAAACCCTCAGATTTCAACCTTAAGAGAATTTCTCTCTTAAGATAATCTTTGGATGGCTCAAGGACTCTGACACTCAATCCTTCCAAAGCACTGGGAAACCTGGTCTGAAAATTCTCCAAATATCTCATTAAAGAAACCTAGAGCATCATCATCATTCTGCGTTGTTTGTTTCCAGGTCTCTTTCTACGTACTAAACCGAAGAAGCATGGAAACTTCCTGCAAAACATTATGGGAGAAGCATCAGCAATCTGCACGTACACAACACCTTTCCCCCGCCTGGCAGCCGCATCAGCAGTAGCGCTAGCATTACCGGTGCTGTTTCCCCTTTAGAATTTGAACTTATCAGACCTGCTGGCTCCCCACCCCACCCCACCACCCCCCGCTCTTTTGCTTCAGAAATACAAGAGAATGAGGACATGCTTCTCAAATCGACCTGCATTTGGAACGCTGTCAGTTAATGCGGAGGGAAGGGGGAGAAAGTTACTTCGCAGACAGCGATGTCTCACCTTCCATGCTTGTTGCCATGGAGATGAAGTCCAGCCAGTAGACTTAAGTGTTGGCACGTTTGTCTGCGTTCGCTGATCGGTTCAGTAACAATGTAAAGGCGTGTTCTGGAACCTGCGTGGAGTCACAGGACCCTGGTTAGCGTTTTCCTGGCCTAGAAGTGTAAATGTCTCTGTCTGTCGGTGAGACAGAGGACGTGGGCGCCCGCCGAAGTACGTGTGCGCGCGCGCGTTTGCAGGAAAACGTGCATGGATTTCTTCGGTGTGGCAGTGTGTAAATATTTGCGCTCGCGTGTGTCTGTGACAACGTCTGTGTGTGTATGTGAGACTGAAAGGAGGTGGGAGATGAGGAGGGGAAGGGAATCGGCTCCAGCAGCAACAGGCTCTATCTATTCCTCAGTTCTGCCAAAAGAAAGAGAAAGAGAGGAAGAAAAAAAATAGACGCTCATTTTTTTCCCCTCATAACACACCCTGAAGGTTAGCAATCAGATTTCATCACTATCTTTGTTTAGTAAGGCAATGGGGGTTTAATTGATTTACTGCTGAAATCCTTGTTTTGCTCTCTTTGCTGCATTCCTGGCCGTGCCGCGGGCATTTTGCTGTGCTTTGGTGACAGCCGTTTCAGTAGAACAGTAGGCACTAAATTCTTACATGTTTCTTCTTATCCGGTAAGGAAAATTCAGGAGTGAAAGGTGTATTGGTTTAACCGGAGACAGAATGTGTCCTTTGGAGTTCGTTTCCTCTACTCTTTCCCTTCTCTCTTCCACACAAACACAACTGAATCCCCTTCCGTTTCTAGGAGAAGACGCCTAGGCGCTGTCCGTAGTGCTGAAATGGTACGTGTTGAGACCTGGCTCCCAAACACAAGCTAGAAGACAACAAAATAGCAGCCAGGAAACGCTCTGATAAAGCCCTAGATAGCCACCAGGTACGTTTTCTAAACAGTGTTGAATATGAAGATTCTAAACCTAACCGACATTGAAAGCAAGGCAAAGCAAAGCAACGCAAAACAAAACAAAACAACAGAAACCTTGCTCTTTATCCTTATTTTAGGGGTCTGGTGGTTTCAACAAACTCAGTTATAGGGTTCCCAATTCTATTTATGTGTTGCTACTCTATCCAGAACCTGCAAGTTGCAAGCACTTGTAGATCCCCTACAACCTTAATTATTCACCTTATAACTACTGGACTGTGAGTGGTTGGGGGAAATGTAGATACAGAATTGGGACATTCATCTAAAGAAAATAAGTTGAAAACATAATGTAACTGTAACTAGATTCAATAACAAAGTGAAGACAAACTTTATGATTATTTAGAGTGTTTACTGATTTTTTTGTAATGGTCTTACAAAAAAATGGGCAATGTATAACTGGGAGTTCATAGAAGACCACATTTTTTAAAAGTTGTTTTTCGATTTGAAACTATTAAGATGTCCTAAAATGTAGGTGAACTAACTGCCCCCTATGAAAGAGTGAAAGACATGTCTTCTTCTAGGGACATTTCCATGGCCATGGTTTTATTGACTCTTTTTAAGCTTGCCAAGGGCCACATTCTTTATTAGCACTCTGGGCTAGAACAGTGCTTCTTGAAATATAACATGCATATGAATCTCCAACGACCTTGCTAAAATGCAGACTCTGATTCAGTAGGTGTGGGGTTGGGTTTCAGATTGAGCTTTTCTGACAATTTCCTAGGTGGTGCCAGAGATTACTAGTTTTGAGATCAATTAAAGTAGCAAGATGCAGCTGGGAGTAGTGGCTCATGCCTGTAATCCCAGCATTTTGGGAGGCCAAGGTGGGAGGATCACCTGAGGTCAGAAGTTTGAGACTAGCATGGCCAAAATGGTGAAACCCTGTCTCTACTGAAAATACAAAAATTAGCTGGGTGTGGTGGTGGGTGCCTGTAATCCCAGCTACTCAGGAGACTGAGGCAGGAGAATCGCTTGAACTCAGGAGGCAGACATTGCAGCGAGCTGAGATCGTGCCACTGCACTCCAGCCTGTGAGACTGAGTGAGACATTGTATCAAAATAAATAAATAAAAGTAGCACGATGCTAGAGATATTGTATTCTGGCAATGCAGTCAGTCATAGATTGTGGGAAAGGAGATCATTTTATTCCATCTATTATTCTATGTATACTTCCAAAGTGTTACAAAAATAATTTATTCAAAATTAGCTCAGAGACTAATCATGTAAACATTTTGTCTGTACAGTATTAACAATTTTTTATGAATTTGATTCTTTTGATTTTGATTTTGACATTGTCTGGACTACTGGTGTAGTTGACTCTGTATTTCCATACTATGATCTACAATCCTTCATTCTCTTTGCAGGCCCAGCTCAAGGGAGCATAACTAAGTTACATGATTCTGCTGAGGATGTATGAGCCCCACTCCAATAATTTATTATCATGGTTGGAGACTGTGACTTGTCATTTTATGACTTGAAATATGGCTCCATAGTGAATGCCCATGAAGCTGATTTTTAAAATCTGGATATTACAGATCTAATTCTCACCCAATTTAAAAGGTAGAATAGGGTTCTTGTTTCATAGATCATTTGTATGAATGTTGATTTGTTATGTCATTGACATCATACACACATGCTTACATTTTGAAGGTTGCTAGTGTTTCCCATTAACGCTTCTGAATTGATGCCAAAGGAAAGCATTGACTATAAATTAGGTTCCTTGGTATTAGTTGGTGCATGACCCTGACCCTTTTCAAGCTATAGGAAAGATAATGATGCTCTCAAAAGTCTGCAAAATGGCTTATTCAGGAAAGCATAATGGATTAAAAATCCATTAGGTTCCACTTTCTTTGCTAGATGCTGAGATACAAAGATAAATGAGATTTGGTCTCTGCCCTTGAGGAGATACATGGCAAAATAATATGGCAAGTTCTACAAAGTTCTATACAAACACAGATTAATATGCTATTCATATTTTATTAGCCATTGCCAAAGAAGAGATGAAGAATTGCAAAAAGGTAAAACACAGAATAATTGTACTTCAGGTCCTTGACGATATCTGCTGCCCAACTTTTCCAAAAATTTGCTGAAAGACATGAAATATATGAATGCCTTTCTAAAGCACATGTGGATAACCTATACTTCTGGAGCATCTGTGATTTATTTTCAGAACAATCCAAGTTATTAGAAAGGTAAATATGTGGGTGGCATTGTTTATAACTTCCCCAAACAGAATTGCCTTTACTATGCTTTGACATTATGCTCTCAGCTTATATACAGTAATATGAAACAGCTCCCAGCTTACACAACCTGCTCTATATCTACTACAGAGTTGTTACTAAAATCTTGGTCAACATATAACTTACTATTTCTTATATAAAGATGCCTAATGGATTCAGATTTCATAGACATATCCCCAAAAGCATTTCTTTCAATACCAGTTTAATGAATTGAACTTTCATACCTCTCCTCCTCACTTAAATCAACCCAGGGTAAAGTGGTACATTCTGTTCTTACATACAATGAAAATCACATAACTAATTAAAGTTAGCATTTATTTTAGTTACCAGGGATGTCAGAGTCAAATTAGCAGCTGAAAATGAATAACTATGTAAGACCTTAAGGTTTTATATCTCTTCTTTTTTTTTATCACCTTAATTACTGCAATTTTGATTTCTCAGGTAATGATAATATTATTTTCTTTTAGTTATCTCTTTTAATGTGTGACCTCATGTAAATGTCCTCATAAAATCAGAAGTGGAGTAAACAAATAAATAAAGTAAATTTCTCTACTTTTTGATTATTGGGTGAGTGTATATGGTTGTTTTATAAATTTATTTTATATAGGATACTAACATACAGAAAAATGTATCGCCTAATTAGCTATGAAGATAAAAATCTAAACTATAATGATGAAATATTAAAATGTCAAGATGACAGAAGAAATTTTTCAGTTTATATAATTATAGATCAGCTTAATTCCAAACCACTTTGTTACCCTGTTGCTATTTTTATACTCTAAATGGTGTCCCTTATATGACTAATACTTTTTGTTATCTCAGAGATTGGAAGTGTTAATCATCCACCTTGTTAGAAGACATGGTAACCATAGGAATTTAGAAAGCATGATAGCCCCACTCCAATGAATATATTCTAGAATTAGATTGTCACAAAGCAACTGAAAACAAGAATTTCCTCTAATAACTGAGCTCAGGATTCTTTTCAGAGGAAAATTTAGCTTGCATAAATTCTTGCCATCCTGGCTCTAGTTGACTTCTTGCTGTCAACTGTTGCAAAGTGAGATCACCTTTACCTCTTTAACCTATTAGGCCAACATGTTACTTTCAACTTTTCAGGAAAACCTACTTTTTGTTTGGCTGAGGTTTGATTACTATTCCTTAACTAAAATATTTTAATATGGCTGTGCTTTTTAATTTGAATATTGCTATTGATTCAAACATTGGATAGCATATCTTTCTTTCTTTTTTTTTTTTTTTTGAGACGGAGTCTTGCTCTGTCGCCTGGCCTGGAGTGCAGTGGCCAGATCTCAGCTCACTGCAAGCTCTGCCTCCCGGGTTTACGCCATTCTCCTGCCTCAGCCTCAGTAGCTGGGACTACAGGCGCCAGCCACCTCGCCTGGCTAGCTTTTTGTATTTTTTAGTAGAGACGGGGTTTCACCGTGTTAGCCAGGATGGTCTCGAACTCCTGACCTCATGATCCGCCCGTCTCGGCCTCCCAAAGTGCTGGGATTACAGGCTTGAGCCACCGCGCCCGGCCGGGTAGCATGTCTTTCAAATGTGAAATTTTAAAACATGTATTAAATACAAATATAAATTAGTTTTGGTATAACTATTTTTTAAGATAATCCAATGCTTTTTTGACTTTAGATGATGTTAGGTAATTAGCTATATTCAAAAGTCAACTCTTTATTTTTTAAAAAATGAATTCCTATGTATTTGAATGCTATTTTTATCTACCCATGTCTTTTTTGCTATATACACAGTTTTAATCATTGTTTTGAGGGGAGGAATAAGAATGATTTTGAAATTTCACTAAGAAATATATGCTCTCTTCCTAAAAATACACATATACAGATGTTTTGCTCACAGCTCAGGTATTCATGGATCTCTGGAAGTTCATTTTTATAATCCCAAGGTAATCCAAAGAGCCTATTGAAAAATCTGCTGTAAATGAATGGTACATGATCTCATTCCCTGTTTTACAACTAAGTATTGAATGGCTTAAATTCCTACATTTTTTTTTGTTTGTTTTTGAGATGGAGTCTCCCTCTGTCACCCAGGCTGGAGTGCAGTGGCTCGATCTCTGCTCACTGCAACCTCTGCCTCCCAGATTCAAGCGATTCTCCTGCCTCAGCCTCCTAAGTAACTGGGATTACAAGCACATGCCACCGCTCCTGGTTAATTTTTTTTTTTTTGTATTTTTAGTAGAGACAGGGTTTAGGCATGTTGGTCAGGCTGGTCTTGAACTCCTGACCTCGTGATCTGCCCACCTTGGCCTCCCAAAATGCTGGGATTACAGGCGTGAGCCACTGCGCCCGGCCAACTCCTACATATTTTAAAGCCACCCCATTAGCTTTCTATTTTTTTCCCCCTTGGAGATCTTTCTTTAGGTCATTTTTACCATCTGATATCTCAAAAGTAAGCCAAGGCTGAATGTGCTGAAATAGGATTAAAGAGTACAGTAATAGGATAATTAGATTTGATTAGAAAATGACTGTGTGGGATTTTGTCAACAGTGAAGAAATGATCTAAGTACGTGGACTCCTAAGTGAACTGAGCATGATGACACTTTAGTGTAGTTAATGATCTAATGCTGGTCTGGTTGATGAGTCCCATTGAAAATGAGATGCTATGTTTTCTGGTAAACTTTTCTGCAAAGAAAAATGTACTAAATGTTTCAGTTCAGAGTGATCTATTTAAATGAAGTTTCATTTAATTGCTTTTAGTTTTACTGCCCATAAGCCTTCAATTGTTTCATTTAAAGTGTACTTTAAACCCTCTACTATATTTACTGTTGAATCTAATGAGTATGAGAGGGTACCTTGGGTACAATCTCCACGAATGTGCGAGCCATAACTACAGTATAATGTATAGAGATTAGCTTAAGTTATTTTGTTCTGCTAAAGATAGAGAAACAAGAGCAGTTTTCTTTTCTATCATAATGTATGCTTCTGTAATAGGATTCAGTTAAAAATAATTGGCAAATAGGAATGTCAATGGAATGTGGAAATCAATTGTTTTATACACGATTTGCCCCAGTACATTAATGTTTTGATTACGAAGTAAAAGCAGTTGTACTCTAAGTCCACTAACACAGCTGAAGGTAGTAAGCTGTGGAGGAAAGTAGTCCTATATGCAACACCCATTCACTCCTCCTTTTTCCTCTTGGCTTAATTTGACGACATGCTCTTCCTTGAAAATGCTTATTGCACAATTCTTCCTGATCATTGTGCATTTGTCCTTGTTTTTGTAACTCAACCTTTGTTTTATTTATCCCATCATTCTTTCTTAACTCAAAGAAATTTATGAAGTTCTAAATATATTGAAATATAAATAATAACTTTTATTTTTAATTGTGCTAGCATTTTCTTAGCTTTGTAAATGTTTTTGCAGTGCTATGGTTGTGATGTTATGTAAGTTTTACACTTTTTTCTCCAACATAAAATTTTCCCTAAATCTTGCCAGTTATTTTTATTTTTATTTTTATTTTTTTGAGACGGAGTCTTGCTCTGTCGCCCAGGCTGGAGTGCAGTGGCCAGATCTCGGCTCACTGCAAGCTCCGCCTCCCGGGTTTACGCCATTCTCCTGCCTCAGCCT
>NW_012121598.1:3292866-3308734 GCF_000951035.1 Colobus angolensis palliatus | reverse complement strand
GGTCTGGATCTCCCGACCTCGTGATCCGCCCGTCTCGGCCTCCCAAAGTGCTGGGATTACAGGCTTGAGCCACCGCGCCCGGCCTGACTTAATTTTTTTAGAGCAGTTTCAGGATGACAGAAAAGTCAGGAAGTACAGAAAGTTCCCGTATATCTCCCACCCCTTTTCTCACAGTTTCATTTGTTATTAACATCTTACAATAGTGTGATACATTTGTTAACAATTGATAAAACAATTTTGTTACATTATTATTATTTAAGTACACAGTTTACACTAGAGTTCATTCTTTGTGTTGGTCAGTTCTATGATTTTTGAAGAGTCTATAATGTCATATATTCACCATTATATTTTCAAGCAGAATAGTTTCACATTTCTAAATATCCTCTATTTATCCCTTCCTCTTCCCCTCACAAACCCCTGGAATGCATTGATCTGAAAACTGTCTTGTAGTTTTCTCTTTTCCAGAATGTATGTATAGAGTCATATAGACTCTCTTGCCCTTTCAAACTGGCTTCTTTCATTTAACAACATGCATGTAAGCTTTCTTCATGGCTTGATAGCTCATTTATTTTTTTATTGTTCAATAATATTTCATTGTATGGATATACCACAGTTTATTTATCTGTACACCTGTTGAAAGATATCTTGGTTACTTCCAATTTTTGGCAATTATGAATAAAGATACTATAAACATTTGTGTGCAGGCTTTTGTGTGGACATAAGTTTTCAATTCATTTCAGCAAATAACTAAGAGCATGATTGTTGGATTCTATGGTAAGACTATATTTAGCTGTGTAAGAAATTGCCATACTGTCTTCCAAAGTGGCTGCACCATTTTGTATTTCCACCAGTAATGAATAAGAGTTCCTGTTGCTCCATATCCTCTTCAGCATCTAGTGTTGTCAGTGTTTTGGATTTTAGCCATTCCAATAATATACAGTAGTTTCTCATTATTGTCCCAATTTTGAACTCCCAGGACATCTGATGTTAATGATAATTTAATATGCTTATTTTCCATTTGCATATCTTTTTTGTTATGTGTCTGTTCAGATTTTTCCACTCTTTAATTGGGTTGCTTGTGCTCTTATTGTTGAGTTTTAAGAGTTCTTTATATATTTTGTTCTTTATATATTTCCTAAAGTTCTTTATTAGATACGTGTTTTGCAAAGATTTTACTCCAGTCTGTGGCTTATCTTTCCATTTTCTTAAGTTGCCAGTTATTTTTAATGTATGATTTTGTAGAATGTGAGTTGTTTTCCTTTTTCAGGGTTCTGTGCATTGTTAAAGAATAAACACTTGCATACTTGGTATCCGATTTCTAAAACTAGGCTAGCCAAATAAAAGCCACACCTCTCATATTTTAAGCAAAGCTAAACTGAAGGAATGTTTATCTGGTGAGATGCGAAGACACTTTAGGCAACTATAGGAGACACTCAGAAAGAACTAAGGAGGGGCCTTCTTTTTCAATACTACCTAAAAGTCAACATAAAATAAATTGAAGTTAGTGACTATTATCTAAAACAGTACTTACAAATATGAAGATTTTTGAGGAGAAAATATAAGCCTAATGTTCTGAGGACTGATGAATTGTAATAATGTTTTAGTCTTTAGTAGTTCTACAGTAGTTCTTATGTGACTGTCCCCAGGACTTTAGACAGTGCTCAAAGCAAAGGCACTTGGGAAGAATGAGGTTTGATTTTTCAGAAATGTTGTTGATACTAGTTTCCAGAAATATTCAGAGTTCTGATGCAGACATCTGGTTTGATGCACATGGACACTTATGCAAGCCTGCGTTTGCTCTGTGACATTGGGACTGTCAGAGCATCTAGACTGACAGTATTACCATGCAGTCTCTTTAGTAGCCTGAATGATACTGGAAGGAACTCACAATTGAGATTTGTTAATGGAGTCAAGAGAATAAGGTAAGTCACAAGTATTTTTACATACTTTATCTTATTTAGAAGTTCAGGCATTTTAAAATCTAACACACACAATGAATGAATGGATTCTTAAAACAAAACAAAATGGTGACCAGGTTTGAGAATCCTCTGAGCAGCCAAAACCAGTTAGGCCATGGAAGAGTAACTTAGGTTATTTCTTGTAAATACCTCTGACATTTCTAAGTAAAACTTAAGTTGTTTTCCAGAAATGGTATAAGATGATGATTTTTAAACCAATCTGTTGTCTGAAAATCTCCACGGTAATGACAAATCACCGTACAAGTTAAAGCTTCATTTTTGCTTTATAAGCCAGCCTATAATGCCATGCCTCTGAGCTTCCACTTACCATTTTTGGTTTGAGATCTCTCAGTTTGTAAGTTGTTGTTTCCTATGTGTAATTTACACCTTTTAAAACATTTGACCTGATTTTATTTTTTACAGCATGATTGCACACATAGGATAACTGCCTCCTTTATACGTGGGTACCTCAGAAAGCATGCCAAATGATTTAGAAACTGTGCCAAATATTGCCTATTGACACTCAGCATCGTTTTCACCCTTCTAAGTTCTCTCTCCTATGAAACATTTCTCAAATTCTGTTGCTAATAGTATTCCAACCTAAATTCTACCCAGGAGAGGCACTGTTACAAAATTTGCAAGGAGGAAGGGAAAGAGAAGCCATCAATTTCAGTAGTGGCTGCAGGTAACTTTGTGGGTATAGCAAATGGCAGATGGTATGTTAAGTCAGCAGATTCTGGACACAAGGAAGTCTTGAGACTTATCTTGTTGTTACAGGTCAGAGGGATCATTGGCCATGGTTCCTTGTGACTCATGCTCTTCCTAATATTTCAAACTGCAGCAATAGCTCCTGGACCTTTGCCCTCTCAGCCTTACTAATTGCTGTATAAGCATCTAAGACTTTGTGCATTAAATCCTTTCCTAGAGGAAACATCTATAGAGTTTGACTGAATGAAAAGCTTTCTTTTCCTGACTGATAAAAATAGCTAGAAATGAAAATCAGGGAAATATATCTTGTTTATATACATACTGCATTTTGCATACACACACACATATATATTCTGCATGTTTAAACAGTTTGTGAATTGAAATATGACATGAATTCACTTCAATCTACCATTTTGCAATACACCATGAAAAAATATCACATTAGTATACTACTGAAAAATCATAGCTTTCAACAAACTAGGCTCATAAGCAGCCATCAGGAATGGTGTAACCCTTGAGGAAAAGGGCTGTAATCCAAAAACAATTTTTGGATTCTGTTTAGTTTCATTAAATGGAGGACCACAGACAGAAAAGCAATGGCAATGCCTAAAGGCAATGGAGGTAATTTTTCACCCTACACACGAAGAAGTTTGGATGTGGGTAGTCCAGGGCTTGTCCAGCGACTTTATGAGGCCATCAGTGTTTTAGTTTCCTGTCTTTCTCACCTGTCTTCCTTAGCTCGTGGCATTTGTATTCATACATGTTGACTCTTGGTTTCAAGATGGATACTTCACCCTTTAGCCTCACAAGAAGGCAGGTAGGCAAAGAGCTTATTAGGAAAGTAAAAACCCTCTGAAAATCCCTGATGCACTACTCCTTATAACTAATTCGATAGAGCTGTGCCTATCGTCACTCCCAGTATTTCAGGTGGGCATGCTGCTACCCTAAACAAAATCGTGGTTTTACTAGTAAAATTAAAATGGGAGAATGAAAATCACAGTAAAAACACCTTTCAGTGCTCTACAGCATAAAGCAAAAGAGAAAACAAAAGCTAATATAAATGATGTCTTCAGAAAAATTCTTCTTCTTGTAATTCTTCTACATTGTAGAACTATTAATATTCTGTTGCTGAATCCCATTTCTGTATTTTCCTATCTTCCTCTCTACTGTTTTGTTTTCTTTTTTTGTTTTGTTTTGTTTTTTTTGAGATGGAGTCTGGCTCTGTCACCCAGGCTGGAGTGTAGTGGCACTACAGAATACATTCTGTAATTCTTCTACATTGTAACCACATGTAGAAAAACTATTGAAGGAAATAAGTCATTTAAATTAAAAACAGTCACCAGGATTGTGTTCAGCTGTGTTTAATAGAAAGCGACCAAACAGCAGCAATTGATCAGGATAAAAATGTATTTCTTCCTCTTGAAAATGAGTCTAGGGGGTCTAGGGGTAGGAATGTCAGGGTTGTTATTGTGGCTTCATGGTCATCAGAGATCTGAATTTCACATGTCTGTTCCACCATCCTTAGCAGTTAGCTTCCAATTCATGGTCTAAGAGGGTTGTGGTTGTTTACAGACATCATTGCTCCATTTCAAGTTAGCAGCAGGAAGAGGCAATAGAGGACAAAAGGGCCATTCTTCCGGCTAAGTCAGTTTCTTCTAAGGAAACTTCCATATGGTCCTTACAACATTTCTGTTTATATCTTATTGGCCAGAACATAGTCACATGGGTGCATGTAGCTGCAAGTGAGGCTAGGAAATGTGGGCTTTCAGTACTATCCATAGCTACCATAAATAAAAATTTTCTATTGCCAAATAAGAAGAGGAAGATGGATTATGTCAGTTATCTCTGTCATCATCATTTATAGGATTATCTTCAAATATGCAAGACAGCATGTGGACTGAACCTTATAATTCATCATTCTAAGAATTTGATTTTCTCTTCTAAATGTTGTCATTGAAAATTAAGAATGATGTGCCGAAAAAGGGCAATTATTTAAATTGAAGACAATTTCTGATATGAAACAATCATTTCATTAATACTGAGTTAGGGCCGGGTGTGGTGGCTTATGCCTGTAATCCCAGAACTTTGGGAGGCCGAGACGGGCGGATCACGAGGTCAGGAGATCGAGACCATCCTGGCTAACACGGTGAAACCCCGTCTTTACTAAAAAAAAAAAAATACAAAGAACTAGCCGGGCGAGGTGGCCGGCGCCTGTAGTCCCAGCTACTCGGGAGGCTGAGGCAGGAGAATGGCGTGAACCCGGGAGGCGGAGCTTGCAGTGAGCTGAGATCTGGCCACTGCACTCCAGCCTGGGGGACAGACTGAGACTCCGTCTCAAAAAAAAAAAAAAAAAAAAGATACTAAACTGAGGATATTTAAAAACATTGCCATATAATATCCATGGCTTTGGATAGAGTAAGCTCAATTCATGGAATCATTAAATAGGAGGGAGTGGCTATGCCTATAGGAAGGAAAGTAGGGCAGAGCTCCTGAGAATTTGCTCTTCTGATCTATCTTTTCATAGAGTTACTGGAGTGAGATTGAGGAAAACTCAGGGTGATTTAAGTTAAGAAATTAGAAAATGGTTAAAAATTGAGACTCAAAGATCTGGGAATTATGCAGGTCTTTAGTCTTCAAAGAAAAAATATGCCCCAATATTGCCTACAAAAATCAAAAGTAATTCTGTCATTAGACAATTACCCTAGGATTATAAAGTTGAAAAATAAAACAATTATGTAAGGAAGTCTACCAAAACCCTTGATATTATCTGAATTATTTGAATAATTGAGGTAAAAGTGGAGTTTCTGCCTGGATTATTCAGATATTTGTCTTAATTCTAAACTTCACTTAGCTAGCTGGTAGAGACCTTTCTATAGGATGTATTTCTGGAATGCTAAACGCTAAAAAAAATGGACTCCTAAAGTAAGCAGAGCTGTGGTGTAATGAGGGTGTATGAGGGGTGACAGAGAGATAGAGAGGGAGAGAGAGAGAGAAAGAAGGAGGAAAAGAGAAAAAGAATGGTAAGTAATTAATTGTCAGAATAAGATTAAACTTTACTTTGTATTTGATAGTAACCAATGTCCACATTTTCATCACAGAATGAACTTTTTATAAAAAGGGAAATACATATGTAGATTTCAGATATAACCCATAGTATTTTATTTTATTTTTTATTTTTATTTATTTATTTATTTTTTTGAGGCAGAGTCTCGCTCTGTCACCCAGACTGGAGTGCAGTGGCCAGATCTCAGCTCACTGCAAGCTCCGCCTCCCGGGTTCACGCCATTCTCCTGCCTCAGCCTCCAGAGTAGCTGGGACTACAGGCGCCCACCACCTCGCCCGGCTAGTTTTTGTATTTTTAGTAGAGACGGGGTTTCACCGGGTTAGCCAGGATGGTCTCGATCTCCTAACCTCGTGATCCGCCCGTCTCGGCCTCCCAAAGTGCTGGGATTACAGGCTTGAGCCACCGCGCCTGGTCAACCCATAGTATTTTAAAAAGTTATGAGTTCCTTTTTAAGTTTTAAAGAAATAACTTTTTACTTTGTAAAGTTTAGAAACTTCATGCCTTCAAATCCAGCAATTTAATTTATATAGTGAAGCAAATTGACTTAAAAATTATACTATACTTTTTGTTTTACCTCATATTGTTGGTCTTTGTCTTTTAATTCTTAAAGACAAAATAAATTAAAAAAAAGAAGAATGATGACATTCTAGTTGCCACTCCATTCTCTTCCTCATTGGTAACAGAACCCTGGGCAGTAAGCCCAGCCCCCAAATTATTTGCCAACCTCCCCCACAGCTGAGTGTGTCATGTGACTAAGTTCTCGCCTATAAGTGGAAGTGTTGTGTGAGACTTCTGGATAGGCCCTTCTTTTCCAGACTTCTTCTGACACACAGTGCAGACAAGGTTCCTTGATCTCCAGCAGCCATCTTGGGTCATAGGGCAACCTTAAGAATGGAAGCCTTACACTAGGATGGTGAAAGATTAAAGTAGCAGGAACCTGACTCCATGATGACTGTGAAGCTACTATATATCCTCTGGGATGCTCCTTATGCATTTATTTTACTTAAGATAGTAAAAATGTATATCGTGCTTAAGATACTATTATTTCTAGTTATTGTTACTAGCAGATGAACACAATTCCTAAGTGATACATATATTAAGGCATTAATTGAAAATATTTTGTGATTTCTAGGATTAAATGTCTAGATATGTGTAATAGCTTTCCCCTACCCCCACCACGTACATACACATAAACATGCATTCTAATTTGTAAGAAAGAAAACTAAGTGATTATTTGAAGTACCAGTAATATATTTTGTGCAATTGCACAGGATAATGCTTTTGCAATGTGAATCACGTGAAAATAAGAATTTGAGCATTACTTAAGAATTTTTCAAGGTACCTACATGCACTAAAAAATAGATAAATAAATAAACAAAAAATAAAACCAAGGCCAGGCGCTATGGCTCACGCCTGCAAACCCAGCACTTTGGGAGGTCGAGGCAGGCAGATCACAAGGTCAGGATATCAAGACCATCCTGGCTAACACGGTGAAACCCCGTCTCTACTAAAAATACAAAAAAATTAGCCGGGTATATTGGCGGGTGCCTGTAGTCCCAGCTACTCGGGAGGGTTGAGGCAGGACAATGGCGTGAACTTGGGAGGCGGAGCTTACAGTGAGCCGAGACAGCGCCACTACACTCCAGCCTGGGCGACAGAGCGAGACTCCGTCTCAAAAAAAACAAAACAAAACAAAACAAAAAAACAAAACAGTAGAGAGGAAGACAGGAAAATACAGAAATGGGATTCAGCAACAGAATATTAATAGTTTTTTTCTTTATCTTTTGCAATTAACAGCAAGAAAGGAAGGAAAGATCAATCTATTGAGCAGTCAGATGGAATGGTAAAGATTAAGCCTTCTCCTCCCTTCAGAAGTTGCCTTAATTCCTTGTCTTTTAAGATCCAGCTCTTTTATAAGGCCCTCACCAATTACAATTCCCTCAGTAGGAATTAACCTCTGCTCTTTATCAGGACTAGGGCTAAGCTACAGCGAGTGAGGCGTTTGTCTTGGGTACAAAATTTAAAACTCATTAATCAAGATAAATATTTTAATGGAATATTTTCATTGGCAAACTAAGGCATGTGGGCCAGTCTCCTGTTTTTGTAAATAATGTTTTAATGATACTTTGCTTTTATTTGTATTATAGCACTCAAATAGTACTTTTTATATTAGTCCTCTCCCAACAGGGTTGTACTCATTTTTGTATTCCTCATGTACCTGCTACTCTGTTTGAAGCATAAAGGCCTCTTAAAAAAACCTTGCATTGAGTTGATTAAAGGATTTTTGTAAGAATATACAGTACTAGTGATGGTGGGGTTCAATTTTCATCACTAAGTTCAACTACAGCAAAAGAATAACAGAATGATGACTATTTTGAAAGTACTTATAATTTAGTGCTGTGGGAAAAATCACTTGGCTTTTCTTTGACTAAAACCCTGCTAAGCTTAGGGAGATAGAGAATTGTGATATTACATTATGTTCATATAGCACTTTTTCCTACATAAAGTGCTTTCTCTTAATCCTCACCTCAATCCTATAAGGTCAGTATTGCTATCCTTATTTATTGGAGAGAGACTGAGAAATGAGGTGACTTGCCCAGGGAGTTATGGGCAAAAAGAGGCAGAGCTGGGGTTTTAACTCATATTTTGTCTGTCACAATTGAATGCCCTTTCTGTAATTATAAATCTTATGACTCAGAGTTGAATGACAAACAATTTATACAGCAACTACAATAGCATTCTCATCATTAAAATGTTCTGATTGTGTGTGTGTGTGTGTGTGTGTGTGTGTGTGTGTGATGAAGTAGCTGAACTTGGTATTTTTCGGTAGAGGGTAGGAAACTACACATTGAAAAGCCGAAGACGAAATTATGTTATTTGAGTATTACTTTGTAACTATAACTTTACCACCGATGTGTGTATGATATTCTGCAAAGTAAGTAAACTATACATGTTTGCTTCTTTATGGAAAAAAAAAATTTGGGAAGGCTTTTAAACTTTTCAGCTGAAAAAGGTTATGTCAATGTGAAATATTATAGTACTCAAGAGTTAGGAATTGGTTAAATTTAACGGGTTTCCTTTTCATACTTGGCGGAAAAATCTACGACTATATTTTAAAACTCCATATGGCAATTACATTTGAGAGTGTAGAACTATTTCACATAGAATTTCCATCAGTATACAATAAACAATCAAAACCTCAAATATCCGTTATTAGCCCATCTAGTAGACGATATTTTATAATTATAGATTCCCCACATTGATTGATGTCCAGAGAAAAACTGCAGTCTTCTCTTACTAAGCTGATAGCTGAGTTCCTGGGAAATCCTCACCCCTAAGAACAAATACTTCTCAAAGAAATTCAAAGTCATTCATTTTGGTGAATCGCAATCAGTTATCAATAACTCTTTATGGAACGTCCGAAGGGTGCCTAGGCATTGAAATGGCAAGAGACTTATATTTGCTTCATTCAAAGGATTTCTAAAGGGAGTCTGAGGACTTGCAAGAAGTCTCTAAAGATGCAAAGTGGTGTGTTCTTCTTTAACTGTCCCTACCTGGAAAGAATTGAACAGTCTGGGTGTTAGGGCTTTGGTGTCTAATCCCGCTTTGCAAGTGAAGACTCCACTGGTGCCAAGCGACAGGCGGGCTGGTGGGCAGACATGGCACCACCACCGGGGGCTTTCAGGATTGGTGCAGCCCTCCCAGGCAGGTGTAGGGTCGACTGCAGCAACAGCGGCCCTGACCCCCGCTCCCATGGCTCCCCTCCCCCCCGCACCCGGCACACACCATCTCCCAGTCGCCCAGGCTCGACCGGTTCTCGCGAGATCCGGGTTACTGAGCGCTCTGGGCCTTTTCAAATCGGGATCCGTTACCGCTTCCCCGGCAGCCGCCATTGTCGCGCTCGGAGCCCCTCAGCTCAGGCGGCCGAGGCGGAGGCAGAGGCGGCGGGATGGCGGACGCCAACAAGGCCGAGGTGCCCGGGGCCACTGGTGGCGACAGCCCGCACCTGCAGCCCGCGGAGCCGCCGGGCGAGCAGCGGCGAGAGCCGCACCCCCCGGAGGCGGAGAAGCAGCAGCCGCAGCACAGCAGCAGCTCCAATGGCGTTAAAATGTATTGTCTTTTCCTCCGGGAACCGGGGCGAGGTGGGGGGCGGGGAGTCGGCCGCGGGGCCAGAGGCCGGGCTGGGCCTTGATGGGGGATAACCACCCCCAGGCCCCGGCCCGCCCCCGGGCCATCGGCTGCCTGAGGAGCAGGTGCAGCTGGGCCGCTCCCAGGCCCTTCCCCGCCCTCCCCAGGCCTGGCCGCCTGCGGTCCCGGGAGCCCAGGCTGGGGGCCCGGGGACCAGCGCTCCTCCCTGATTTCTAGCCCGAGACAGCGGACTCCCCTCTTTCCTGACTTTGGTTAAAGAACCTTTGAGCAAAGCTCAGCGAACGCCACGGTTTGCAGGAAAATGGTCCCCCTTTAAGGACCAGTAGTTAGTGTTCATCACTAGGGAGTATCTAGGGATGACATCATCGGACATTTCCTCCTAACCACCAAGAACGTATTTAAAAGGAATATCTCTGGCTTCTTTCTGAGCTTCACAAGTTTAGTGTTTTGTTGTTTTCTAAAGTGTGTGTTCATTTTTAAACTGATTTATACCGAGAGGAAGTTTAATAATGTGCTGTTAGACTGTATGTATTGTGTTACTCTTGAATTGGCTAGACGTACTTTCAAAAGGGAAATGTGCGATGTGCGTGGCTTCCCTTCCCACTGGGTAATGTGCGTCAGCTGTGGAGAGTATATATATGTATTTCAACTCAGTGTATGATTATCTTAAGTTTGGTATAATAGATGGTTAAGTTTTTTTTTTTTCCCCTAAATGAAGGAAAACTTTTAAGGTCGCAGCTGTCACCAGTGCCTATAAATAATTTAGTTGACCCCAATCCATAGTAATTTCTGGTTCTAGGGAAATGTTATGCTCCCCTTTGTTCTTGTCTTGTGGGAGGATATGAAGTTAAGCGCTTACTTTCATATGCCTACCTCCTTAAACCTGAAGTTGAAAGTATGTTAATAATTTAGTGAAAACATCCTTTTCCTTCTCTGTTATGCCTCAGAGCAGAAAGCAATAGACATATGCTCACAGTAAAATAGGCAAGGGAAAGGTCTGTCTGACCTTTGTATAAGAATGTTTGAAATGGTATGGTAAGACCTGGACCAGTCTGTGTATAAGTTGGTGGCAGATAAGATGAGGGTAGCTCTCCCCAGCTCTTTGACACTCTTGCTCGCAAATGAGTTTGAATAGGAGCGGCAGCATCTTCTAGGAATAGAGGTGCAGGTGTAAGAGATTGGAACTTAGTGGAGTTTGTTCCTGGATGAAGAGTGACTGGAACTTAGTGGAGTTTGTTCCTGGATGAAGAGTGGTTCACCTCAGTAACTGAGGAACTAGAAAGTGAATGAAGCGCTTTCTACCATGCTTGCCAAAATGTGGGCTTTCGAGAATTTGGCATTAAAAATAGAAATTAAAACCAGCGGAATGATAAACTGAAAAATATGTGCTATTCATATCTAAACACGAGTATACATGCCATCTTTTCTCCTGAACAAAAAGTGCAGCCTTGAATTACAGAGAGAAGCCCTCCTATACTTGGGTATGGTTAGTGTTGATATAGCGGAAGTTTGGTATCTAAACCTCCATCAGATTTTCTAATCCCTTCTAAAGTCTCATCATGATTTAGCAAGACAGGAAAAAGAGAGAGGACAAAGGTGGAGAAAGAATCCTTTTCTCATTTAGGAAGAGAAAAATATAAGGTGAAGAAGTGAAGAAATATTACTAGTAAATATAGATTATTTCCATATTGCTTGTAATTCACCTCTATCCCTTTCTGTTTTTCCCAGAAGTTGAATCGAGTTCAGTTTTACTCTCAGGGATTTCACTTACTGTCTACTCTGTAAGAACATATGTGATGATCCAGCATGAGTCATTCAAACTGAGTAGCGACCTAGACCTTTTTTTTTTTTTTTTTTGAGGCAGAGTCTCGCTCTGTCGCCCGGACTGGAGTGCAGTGGCCAGATCTCAGCTCACTGCAAGCTCCGCCTCCTGGGTTTACGCCATTCTCCTGCCTCAGCCTCCCGAGTAGCTGGGACTACAGGCACCCGCCACCTCGCCCGGCTAGTTTTTGTATTTTTTTTAGTAGAGACGGGGTTTCACCGTGTTAGCCAGGATGGTCTCGATCTCCTGACCTCATGATCCGCCCGTCTCGGCCTCCCAAAGTGCTGGGATTACAGGCTTGAGCCACCGCGCCCGGCCCGACCTAGACCTTTTTATTTGACTTCGTGAACTAGTAGGAGTGGGTGACAACCCCAATACATAAACCTTGAGTTGATTACCATATACTTTTAATAAAAATAATTCATTGTTGATTATAAAAATTATCATGATATTGCCCCAAATTATATGTTGGTTGGAATTGAACAGAGTACTGCTTGTCATCAGGATTGAAATAGTATTTGCTGAGGTTAATCCATAGTTTTTGAGGGTGGGAGACCACTATGTCTTATTCTTCTTTGTATTCTTAAGGCCTAGTAAATATTTGTGGAAGAAATGCAGAAGTGAACTTTTATGCTTCTGAAACTCATATACAGGGAATTTAGTTTACATGTTCACACCTTTAGAAAAGATCCGTTTTTCAACTGTAGTCTTCTTTTTTTAATGCCAAATGGTATACTGGCTCCCCTTTTCTTAAAAGTAAATAGGTGGGAAAAGAGCAGTATTATTATAACTTTATTATTCATGTGTAATTAAGTATAACTTTGGAGTAGGTACAGATTGAGAGTTATATTAGGGTATTATAAAATTTTAAGCATTGGAGCAAAGTAATGTGTTCTTTAGTTGAGTGATTTTTATTAGGAGTAAAGACTAGAACTGTTCTCCCAAGCTTTATTGAGGTAAATTGACAAAAATTGTATATTTTGAAGTGTACAATGTGATGTTTTGTTATACAAATAAATTGTGAAATGAGTACCACAATCAAGCTAATTAACATATCTGTTACCTCACATAATTACCATAGTTTTTGGTGTTGAAAATACTTAAGATCTACTCTTTAAGCAAATTTCAAGTATACAGTAAATATGTTAAGTATAGTCACTATACTGTGCCTTAGATCTACAGAACTTACTCATCTTATAACTGAAAGTTTGTGCCCTTAGAACATTTCCCCATCCCCTGCTGCCTGCCACCTCTGGTAAACACCCTTCTACACGCTGCTTCTGAGTTTGACTTTTTTTAGAGTCTGTGTGTAAGTGAGATCATGCAGTATTTGTCTTTCTGGGTCTGGCTTTTTTCACATAGCATAATGTCCTCTAGGTTTATCTCTGTTGTTGCAAATGGCAAGATTTTGTTCTTTTTGTAAGGCTAAATAATAATATTCCAGTGTGGATGTGTTGTGTAAACACAAAGTATATATCATGTTTCCTTTAACCGTTTGTCAGTGGACACTTAAGTCATTTCCATATCTTGGGTATTGTGGATGATGCAGTGAACATGGGAGTGCAGATATCTCTTTGAGATAGTGATTTCATTTTCCTTGGATGTATACCCAAAAATAGCATTGATTAATCATATGGTAGTTTCGTTTTTAATTTTTTGAGGACCCTTGATGCTGTTTTCCATAATGGCTGTACCAATATACATTCCCACCAGCAGTATCTAAGAGTTCTTTCTACACATCCTCAGCAACACTTGCTGTCTTTTGACTTTTTGATAAGTCATTCTAACAGGGATGAAGTGATATTGCATTGTGGTTTTGAGTTGTATTTCTCTGACGATTAGTGATATTGAGCACTTTTTCATATATCTTTTGGCCATTGATGTGTCTTCTTTGGAAAAATATCTATTCAGATCCATTTCTCATTTTTTAATTGGGTTGCTATTGAGTTGTATGAGTTCCTTATACATTTTTGATATTAATCCCTTATTGGATATATGGTTTGCAAATGTTTTCTCTCATTTCTTAGGTTGCCTTTTTATTTCATTGATTGTTTCCTTTGGTGTGCAGTAACTTTTTACTTTGATGTAGTCCCAATTGTTAACTTTTGTTTGTGTTGTCTGTGCTTTTGGTGTCATATCAAAAAAAAAAAAAAAATCATTGCCAAGACCAAGGTCATGGAGCTTTTCTCTTGTGTTTTCTTCTGGGAGTTACAGGGTTTTAGGTGTTATGTTTAAATTTTTAATCCATTTTCATTTTGTTTTGTATGTGAATATCTAGTTCTTCCAATACCATTTTTTGAAGAGACTGTCCTTTCACCATTGTATATTTTTGGTGCCTTTGTCAAAGATTAGTTTACCATATCCTTGGGGATGTATTTTTGAGTGTTCTGTTGTGTTCCATTGGTCTGTGTGTCTTGTTTTTGTGCCAGTACCATATTGTTTTGATTACTGTAGATTTGTAATATAACTTGAATCAGGTAGTGTGATGTTTTTATCTTTTTCTTCTTGTTCAAGATTGCTTTAGCCATTTGAAATCTTTTACGGTTCATATGGATTTCAGGAATATATCTGTTTCTGTGAAAAACGCTGTTAGAATTTTGATAGAGATCACATTGAATTTATAGGTCATTTTGGGTAGGAAGGACATTTTGACAATATTATTTCCTCTCATCTATGAACATGGAGTATCTTTCATTTGTATTATTTTCATTTTTATCATTGATAGTTTTTCAGTGTATAGCTCTTTAGCTTTCTTGGTTAAATTTATTTCTAGGTATTTTATTCTTTCTGTTGCTATTTTAAATGAGATTGTGTTCTTAATTAATTTTTTGGATAGTTTATTAGTAGTAGTATGTAGCTATGCAGTGGATTTTTGAATGTTGACTTTGTATCCTATAACTTTACCGAATTTGTTCTAATAGTTTTTTTGGTGGTGTCTTTAAATTTTTCTCTGAATAATTTTCTATGTAAGATCACATCTTCTGCAAACAGAGATTATTTTACTTCTTTCTCTCCAATTTGGTTGCCTTTTATGTCTTTTATTTGCCTATTGCTCTGGCTGTGACCTTCAGTACAATGTTGAATAGAAGTGGTGAGCATAGGCATCTTCTCTTTTTCCTGGTCTTAGAAGTAAAACCTTCAAATTTTCACTGTTGAGTATGACATTAGCTATGGGGTTGTCGTATATGATCTTTATTGTGTTGAGGAACATTCCCTCTGTACTAAATTTGTTGAGAGTGTTTATCTTGAAAGGATATTGAGTTTGTCAGATGCTTTTCCTGGATCTATTGAGATGATCTTTGATTTTTAAAAAATCCTTCATTCTGTTAATGTGGTGTATAACATTTACTGATTTATGTATGTCATCCTTGCATCCCTGAGATAGATACCATTTGATTATGGTGTATGATCCTTTTAATGTGCTGTTGAATTTAGTTTGCTAGTATTTTGTTGAGAATTTTTACATCTGTGTTCATCAGGGATATTGCCCGTAATTTTCTTTTCTTGTAGGATCCTTGTCTGGCTTTGTTATCAGGGTAATCTGGCCTTATAAAATGATTTGAAAGAGTTTCCTCATATTTGGTTTTTTGGAAGAGTTTGAGAAGGATTAGTGTTAGTTCTTAAATGTTTGATAGAATTTACCAGTGAAGCTATCAGGTCCTGGGCTTTTCTTTCTTGGGAGATTTTTGATTACTGACTCCTATCTCCCTTGTTATTGGACAGTTCAGATTTTCTAATTTTTTGTGATTCAGACTTGGTGAGTTGTATATTTCCAGGAATTTATTAATTTCTTCTAAGTTATCCAATTAGTTGGTATATAATTGTTAATAGTAGTTTCTTATAATTCTCTGTATTTCTGTGGTATCTGTTATAAAGTCTCCTCTTTGATTTCTTTATGTATTTTTCTATTTTCCCTCTTTGATTTCTGATTGTTTTCCCCCCCTTAATCTAGCTTAATCTTTGTCAGTTTTGCTTATCTTTCAAAAACCAACTTTTAGTTTTATTGACCTTTTCTATTGTTTTTCTAGTATATTTCATTTATTTTTGCCCTGATTTTCGTTATTTTCTTCTTTCTATTAACTTTGGACTTAGTTCTTTTTTCTAGTTTCTTGAGGTGTGAAGTTAGGTTGTTGGAGATCTTTATTCTTTTTTTTTTTTTTGAGATGG
>NW_012121598.1:3239826-3292816 GCF_000951035.1 Colobus angolensis palliatus | reverse complement strand
AAAAAAAAAAAAAAAAAAGCAATGGTGTGATCTCGGCTCACTGCAGCCTCTGCCTCCTGGGTTCAGGTGATTCTCCTGCCTCAGCGTCCTGAGCAGCTGGGATTATAGGCATGCATGACTATCCCTGGCTAATGTTTGTATTTTTAGTAGAAATGGAGTTTCACTATGTTGGCCAGGCTCATCTCGAACTACTGACCTTAAGTGATCCACCTGCCTTGGCCTCCCAAAGTGCTGGGATTATAGGTGTGAGCCACCACACCTGGCCTGGAGGTCAGTCGTTTTTCTTTATGTAGGCATTTATTGCTCTGCTGCCGTCTGGTAGTTTTCCTCTGGAACTGGGATTAATATTGGATCTGATACTATACCAGTATACTTTTAAAATCGTATGTTAAAACTATGTTTCTTCTTTTGATGTTGGAGGTTGATTTTTTTCAGAAATTTATGTTATAATTTAGATACGCATAGTTCAATTTTAAGAATAGATAACATTTTTATGACTATTTTAGAGTTTTTATTTTAAGTACATTGTGGGAGTGGTTGTCTAAATGAGCAGTTTGGGAATTTAGTACATGGAATTCTGGAGGTAGTACCAATATTTTGGAATTATGTAGCATCATTTCCTTAATAGTTTTCACTTATATTTTTACTTTCTCTTCCAAAGTATTTATGACTTGGAAATAGTTCAGAAATTATATAATTATGGCTCAGTTTCATAATAGATCATTGCTGTAGCCTCTAAACTGTTATGCCTTTTATAGATTTTTTTTTTTCTTTTTTTGTTATACACTGGGAAGAAACTTAAGGTAAATTTTAGTTCATACATCGTAGACGAGCAGTTTAGCAGTATTTTTAAGAGGCTTCTTATTTGGGAAAATGAAGAAATTACTTTCTTTGATCATCTTTGAGTAAATTTTTAAAAGAAGATATTATGTATAATGTTACTGCTTTTAATGGAATTTTCAGATTGTTGTAAGCAAATACTTAATCTGTGTAACCCCACCCAAGTCAAGAATAGAACATTGTAAGTACTTCAGAACTTTGTGTAATTTTCACAATTGGTTTAATCCAGGAAGAAAATAGGCAGGGGAAGGGATATTAATCTAGAGACTATATAGATATCTGTTTACTGAATAGAGTCTCAGTTACTTTACAAACATTCATTGAATTCATCTAAGCCTGTTATGTAAACAGGCCCTTTGGGGAATTGAAAAGAAAGGTTTGTTGTTCTATCTGTGGTACCCAGAAACCAGAGCAAAGGCCTTTGTGCCTTTTGGCTGCTTGCTGCCATTTTCAAAAGTGTCACTCTGTTCAGACAGGTAGGTACTTTCTAGATTTAGGCAGTTGAGAAGAC
The DNA here is from genome assembly GCF_000951035.1 of Colobus angolensis palliatus. Taxonomy (NCBI): domain Eukaryota; kingdom Metazoa; phylum Chordata; class Mammalia; order Primates; family Cercopithecidae; genus Colobus; species Colobus angolensis. Next base: position 3,291,465 of record NW_012121598.1, on the reverse strand, counting down.
TCCCCCCTAGGCCATGCCATTTCTGATGAAGGAATATGTTTGATAGTGAAGATATCCCTTTCAAGGTCTAAAAAAATGGCAAAGCAAGTTTGGTCCAAATGTCTCTGTCTTTATTCTAGCAGTTTTTCTGGCAACATCTGTGCTCAGATGAGTATGGATTCTTAATTGACTGTTAATTCATTCAAAATTACAGCACAGTGTTATATGCAGTCACTGTGCGAGGTGCTGGTGATACCAAAGCAGATAGTTTTTGTTCTTATAGGGTTTGCATGCTATATTTATGGCTGTGTTACCTACAAAGAAGAGTAGTGTTCAAGAAGCTCCGTATATCCCATCCTGGCTAACACGGTGAAACCCCGTCTCTACTAAAAAATACAAAAACTAGCTGGGCGAGGTGGTGGGCGCCTGTAGTCCCAGCTACTCAGGAGGCTGAGGCAGGAGAATGGCATAAAACCCGGGAGGCGGAGCTTGCAGTGAGCTGAGATCTGGCCACTGCACTCCAGCCTGGGTGACAGAGCGAGACTCTGTCTCAAAAAAAAGAAAAAAAAAGAAGCTCCGTATATTATGTAACAAATGACTGCAGTTAGAGGTGTGTGAGGAGCATTGCAATGTATGGGTCACCAGAATTGCTGGGCTTGGAAGATAATTTAGAGCCTGGCTCATGAAACTTGATTTGTTGTCAGAATAATCCAGAAAGCTTTAAAAAAAATATAGATTCCTAGGTGTTATCCACAGTGATATTATTAGTAATGTTTGTGAAAAATTGCTTTAAAATTGAAGTTTTGTTATTAAAATAGTTTTAAATTGACTAGAGCACTTAGTTATTTAAATAAGAAATCTATTGGCCAGGCACAGTGGCTCACACCTGTAATCCCATCACTTTGGGAGGCTGAGGTGGGTGGATCACCTGAGGTCAGAAGTTTGAGACCAGCCTTTCCAACATGTTGAAACCCTGTCTCTACTAAAAATATAAAAATTACCTGGGTGTGGTTGCAGACACCTGTAATTCCAGCTACTTGGGAGACTGAGGAAGGAGAATTCCTTGAACCCAGGAGGCGGAGATTGCAGTGAGCCAAGATCTTGCCACTGTACTCCAGCCTGGGTGACAGAATGAGACTCTGTCTCAAAAAACAACAACAAAAACAACAACAACAAAACACTATTGTTTGTTCTGTAAAAAAGACTTGTTTTTAAAAGTAAACTGCATTTTAAAATATAAACCCAAATTTTTATCTATAGGGTTTAAGTGTATGCCTGAATCTTTTGGATGGTTGGCATATGACATCATAGAGTTGCACTGTGATTACAGTGTTATAAATTACTTTTTTTTCTAGTTAAGGCCTCATTAAAAATCAGATTTGGCTGGGCACAGTGGCTCATGCCTGTAATCCCAGCACTTTGGGAGGCAAGGCGGGTGGATCATGAGGTCACGAGTTCAAGATCAGCCTTGCCAAGATGGTGAAACCCCATCTCTACTAAAAATACAAAAAATTAGCTGGGTGTGGTGGTGGGCACCTGTAATCCCAGCTGCTCAGGAGGCTGAGGCAGAGAATTGCTTGAACCTAGGAGGTGGAGGCTGCAGTGAGCCAAGATTGTGCCACTGCACTCCACCCCTGGGCGACAGAGCAAAACTCTGTCTCAAAAAAAAAAAAAATCAGGTTTATAAAATGTTGGCTTATGTTGCTTTTAGGTACTGCTCCTGTCCTATATTACCCATTGTAGGTAATATTAATGAAACTGCATAATTTGATGAAGTACCCTATTCTAGTTTATAGGTTAAAATGTAACATAAAATATTAGGATACTTTATAAGCTTTCTGTGTTGATCAAAATTGGGAATAGAAGAAAGTTTGAGAGTCTTAATATGAGTATATACATATATAGATGTGGAATTATAGACATAACTTTGTATTTTAATTATGCTTCTAATTAAGGGAGGAGAAAGTTCTGAGAAGAAACTATTAACCTTTAAGAGATGAACTTTTTTCAGAGTATCATTGTATAAATTAGTTTTTTAAAAACGTTTTTAATGATGCCCAGAAATTCTCCATCAAAGGTGGCAGTTTTAGATACCTTAGAAGTAAAATTATCTGCTCTTCCCTCTGTTCCAGTCTAATAGCATTTATTAATTAAGTAGTGTAGTGGGAAAAACTGGGTGATTGTTTGGATGCTTACAACTATTTAATGTGGGGAAAAAAATGAGGACTGTTAAATGAGAAGCCAAACTCTTGCTTTGAAATAGCACTGGGTAATTTCAAAGCTCTCAGGCTGATTCTCCAGCTACTTTGCTGAGGTCTAGCTTAGTGGAGAGTTTTGTGAAGTGATAAATATGAAATATTTGTTTAATATAGACTTCCATTCTTATAAGCGCAACTGAGGGTTTTTGTTTGTTTGATTTTTTTTTTTTTAATTCACAGGGAGAATGATGAGTCAGCGAAAGAAGAGAAATCTGACTTAAAGGAAAAATCTACAGGAAGTAAGAAGGCCAATAGATTTCATCCGTATTCAAAAGACAAGAATTCGGGCACTGGAGAAAAGAAGGGTCCAAATCGTAACAGAGTTTTCATTAGCAACATCCCATATGACATGAAATGGCAAGCTATTAAAGATCTAATGAGAGAGAAAGGTAACTATCTCTGAAATAACCCACTGTTGGATAATCTTCATATAGACAGGGGAGGGAACTACACAAACATTTTTATTCCTCTGAGCCACGCAGACTCAAAAAATTGATTTTTATTTCTTGACATGTGAATTAATCTTTTCCTCTTCTTTCACTTGACACAATTTCATTACAAGGTAGTATGGATATTTTTCTTTTTGCCATTTTAGTGGGATAGTAGCGAGCCAGCATATGCATGCCACCAAGAATTTTGTTAAAGTGATTGCTTTGTCTAGTTGAAGTTTTTATAGATTTTAAAAGGGCTATTGCATCAGTTAAGTAATACATTTAGCGTGTTAAAGAATGAATAATAAGGTCTGATTATATTTTTTCCAAAAGCTGTTTTGTTATTATCTTGGTGGAGTCTGGAATCTGGCTGTGGAATTTATTTTGTTTGCATTGTCATGACTGCCATGATGCTGTCTTTGCAGTTCTAAATTAAAATTGCATTACTGCTGTTGCAGTTTTGTTTTCAGAATAATCTGAAAACCTTCATCTTATATACATGGTTGGTTTTGGGGAAAAATAATTTCAATACTTGATCTTGTAAAAGTTAGTTTTGTTATCTCTTGAAAAATTGAGTTTCAACAGTCCTGCAAACTATGTACTTGGCTTTGAGGCTGATCTCTTCTAATAAATTTTTTTTAAAAAATTGCATTGGTGTGTCTGTTGTAAGGTGACAACTATTTGATTGGTTTTATTCATTGACTTTATTTAGAAAGTGTGTGGCTTGCTGTGAAGCATGATTTGTAAATTTAGTTTACTGATGGCAAACATGATTGAAGACATTCAGGTAGAAAGTCACCTTAAAACAGCTGTTGTGTGTAGGCTGACCAAAGTTATTTGAAAAGTGCTAATGTTGATGTTTTTTAATATGATAGGTTAAGGGACCATTTGTATGTATATGTGCATTTGTTCACCAACTATATCATGCTGGCCAAAATATGATCTGTAGTATGAATTAGGTTAATATGGTTGTTAGCTTTTTTTTAGAGAACGTGGATGATGTACATTTCTGAAAATTAGTTAAATTTACATAGCCATTGATAGGAGGTATGCTGGTCTGGTTTTGATTGTTGGTGAATAATAGGTGCTTCTCTGTAGAGTTGTGCACAGGTGTGCAGTAAAGCAAGATACTGGTGTTTAAATGTATTGTTTCTTGGTATCTTCCTTTTGTATGTCTTATGTAGTTGGTGAGGTTACATACGTGGAGCTCTTTAAGGATGCGGAAGGAAAATCAAGGGTAAGTGCTGTGGGCAATAATCTGCTTGAGGTTTAAAAGTTCCTCAGCAGTTTACTTTTTGTATAATACTTGTACCAGTTTTTGGAAACTTAAGTTTCATTTTGTTTTACTTTATTATACAAGATTTGAGGCTCTATACCAGCAAGTCTGACACTTATACAAACCTCGCTGCCTGGAAGGGATGGGTTTTGTAAACACTCAAAAAGGGCATTCACTTTTCCAATGCTCTAAGGTAATACTTCTTCTTAGCCAGTAAGATTTTAGCATAGGATTTTTTTGTTGTATTTTGATGTCTTCAAGGATACTTTAAAAGTCACTGAATTGATAATATTCCTGAGTTTTTTGAGGGGACTATAGCTTAAAGGTGTTAGTTCAGAATGTATTTTTGAAATTTTACTGAAAAGCTCAATTTGGTAGCCTGCAGGACTACATAAGAGGCAGTGCTCTGACCAATTGGTATGAATGACATTTACGATCACATTGACATAGAAGGAATTGGTTGATAGTATATTTTGATTTTTAGCAACAAGAATGCAATATACTGAAGAATACAATGGAAAACTCTTAGCAATGTTTAATTATGTTAGTAAAACCAGTTGGGTGCATGATGAATAAAAACTTTGTCATTACATTCAAATGGGACTTTGGCAATCACAGGGAATTTTTTTTAAAAATAACTCTCCAAATTAATTTATTACTAGTTTGTAGGTGATTTTTACATACTTTCAACTGGGTGCTGTTAAATGTGCAGCCAGTTTTAATCTAATAGAGAACTTGTTAAAGATAAAATTAATATTCACTATTTTGATTTTAATAGAATTGAAAAATATGTCGTAGATAATACATCTTTTGAAAATATTTGTAACTATAGAAGGATAGGTATATTGGAGCCTTTAGTTATTTCCTTGAATTACTGTTGATTTAATTTGTGCAGTGACATTAGTTTTAACTTAATGAAAAGTCACCTAAAAGTAAAAACTGTGCTCCAAGCTTGTTACATGTTAGATTCTACTGTTTTTAATAGATATATTTTAAAATTTAGAGAAAATTTGTGGTTCCTCGCCTGTTATGTTCTGGAGATATAAAAGGTGAAGTGATTCTACCATATTATTAATTGCCTTAATGATTGAAATGTTAGAACTGATTATTCATGTACTGATCTAAAACTTTTTTTCTTTTGCATATTTTGACAAATCTACCTGGATATAGGGTTGTGGGTAAGAAATTTTTTCTTCCAGTATCTTAAATTAAATTAAACTTTGGAAAAAAATTAGCACGTAAACATTTCCTATAAATTTTTTCCCTGTTAAGTGTGGTTGAATTCAAAGATGAAGAATTTGTAAAGAAAGCCCTAGAAACTATGAACAAATATGATCTTAGTGGAAGACCCCTAAATATTAAAGAGGTAAGATTTCTTATATTTAGAATTTAAACATTTGACTATAAAGACATGCTTTCCTTGGATTTTCAATTTGGTAATATATTTGCCTGACTACAACTTTTTTTTTAAAGCATAGATGTTTATTAAAGCATTATATATTGATGATAATTTTATTTGTACATGATTTTATATTTGCTTTTAAGCAGTTATCCTATATACTTGATTTGTTCCAAGTTGTTAAAAATAAAAGCACATAATTTTTATAAATTTGAGGACCTAGAAATTCAAAGGGGATAAACTTAGGGGCTGAGTTTATTTGGTACAGACATTTTCAATTTTTAGATTTTGTTATTTAATTTGAGAAATATAACATCCTTGTAATTGATAATTAAAGGTCAGTTGATGCAAATATGTTATGGATTTGAATAAAACTGATACTCACTTTTTATCAGAGTTACTTGGAAACTGTACTAGATTAAAATTTAAGAAAAAATTATAACTCTATTAGTGAAATTTATAACTAGAAGTTGGGATCCCCTAAAATGGAAATGTCCTCTTTGTACAAAATTGTAAGCAGTGTAAATAGGTAGACAAAAAATGACTAGAAGATACAAACAAATCATTTACAGTTTAACCTTGAGAATGATTGGCTTGAATATCCCTCATCTTCGTGGGTTCCTTTATTTTGTATTGTTAATCTTAATAGTTTGATTACAGACCTGTTACATACATATACTTGCTAAAATCTGTTAAAAGAGATAAATAGTGTAACTTTGGGACCCTGAAGATTTTGTACTACTGATGCTAATCATTGGTTGTAGAGCAGTACTGTCAACATTTAATTGTATAGTATTTAATTGTATAGTAATGATTTGATTCCTGGCTTTATCACTTTCTAGTGGGTGTCTGGACATGCTACTTAATTCTCTAAACTGAAGTGATTGTAGTAGTACTGCTAATAATAGAGACATACCTTGGAGCTATTGCAGGTTTGGTTCCAGACTACTGCAATAAAGCAAATAAAACAATAAAGTGTGTCACATATATGTTTTGGTTTTGCAGTACCCATAAAAGTTACATTTATACTATACTATATTCTATTTAAAGCAATAGCATTATGTCTAAAAGCACAATATACATGCCTTAATTCAAAAATACTTTATTGCTGAAAATGCTAGTGATCATTTGAGCTTTCATTGTAGTCTTTTTGCTGGTGGAGAGTCTTGCCTCAGTGCTGATGGCTGCTGACTGATCAGGGTGGTGGTTGCTAAAGTTTGGGGTGGCTGTCACAATTTCTTAAAATAAGAACAGTGAAGTTTGCTGTATCAATTGACTCTTCCTTTCATAAAAGATTTCTCTGAAGCATGTGATGCTGTTTGATAACATTTTACCTATGGTAGAACTTCCTTCAAAATTGAAGTCAGTCCTCTCAAACCTGCTGCTGCTTTATCAACTAAGTTTATGTAATATTCTAAATCCTTTGTTGCCATTTCAACAGTGTTCATAGTATATTCACCAGGTGTAGATTCCATCTCAAGAAATGACTTTCTTTGCTCATACGAGAAGCAACTCCTAATTTGTTTAGGTTTTATCATGAGGTTGCAGCAATTTAGTCACATCTTCAGGATCCACTTCTAGTTCTAGTTTTCTTGCACTTTCAGTTATGTTCACCATTTAAGTCTTGCAGCCCTAAAGTCATCCATTAGGATTAGAATCTATTTATTCCAAACTCCTGTTAATATTGATATTTTGGCCTTATGAATCACAGATATTCTTAATGACATCTAGAATGGTGCATTCTTTTCAGAAGATTTTTAGTTTACTTTGCCCAGATCTATCAGAGGAATCACTGTCTATGACAGCAATAGCCTTACGAATTATATTTTTTAAATAATCAGACTTGAAAGTTAAAATTATTTCTTGATTCATGGGTTACAGAATGGATATTGTGTTAATAGGCCTGCAAACAATGTTAGTCTTCTTGTATATCTTCTTTCGCACTCTTGGGTGACAAGTGCATTGTCAATGAGCAGTAATATTTTGAAAGGATTTTTTTTTTTGAGCAAGAGGTCTCAACAGTGGGCTTAAAATATTCAGCCAACTATTCTATAAACAGATGTGCTGTCATCCAGGCTTTGTTATTTCATTTATAGAACACAGACAGAGTAGATTTAGCCTAATTATTAAGGGCCGTAGGATTTTCAGAATGGTAAATGAGCATTGACTTCAAGTCAACTTAAGGTTACCAGTTGCATTAGCCCCTAATAGAAGAGTCAGTGTGCCCTTTGAAGCTTTGAAGCCAAACCCTGACTTCTCCCTTCTAACTCTGAAAGTCCTAGATGGCATCTTCTTTCTATAGAAGACTGTTTCATCTCCACTGAAAGTCTGTTGTTTAGTGTAGCCATCTCATCAATGATCTTAGCTGGGTCTTCTGGATAACTTGCTGCAGCTTCTACATCAGCACTTGCTGCTTCACTTGTACTTTTATGTTATAGAGATGGCTTCTTTCCTTAAATCTCATGAACCAGCTTCAAACTTTTCTTCTGCACCTTTCTCACCTCTCTCAGCCTTCATAGAATTGAAGAGAGTTAAGGCCTTACTCTGGATTAGGCTTTGGCTTAAGGGAATGATAAGGCTGCTTTGATCTTCTGTTCAAACCACTGAAACTTTCAGACCACTGAAATGTTGTAAGCACAAACAAGTGAAGTATCTTCATAGTTCAAGAAGCATCTTTTCTGTTGTGTTATCCTTCCCCAGAGGTAACAAGTATTAAATTTTGTGTTTTTACCCGTTTTTGAAATAGCATTAAGGCTGTTTCACTTTCTCATCATTCACGTGTTCACTGGAGTAGCACTTTAAGTTTCCTTCAGGAACTCCGATGCAAGAGGCCTGGCTTTTCACCCGTCTGAACTTTTGACATGCCTTCCTCACTAAGCTTAATCATGTCTAGCTTTTGATTTAAAGTGAGAGACTTGCAACTCTTTCTTTTACTTGAACACTTAGAAGCCATTTTAGAATTATTAATTGACCTAATTTCAATATTATTTGTGTCTCGGAGTAGGGAGGCCTGAGGCGAAGGAGAGAGATGGGGAACGGCTTGGTCGGTGGAGCAATCAGAACATTCATTGATTAAGTTCTCTGTTTTATTTAGGCAGAGTTGATGGTGCACCAAAACAATTAAAACATCAAAGATCCTAATCACAGATCACCATGACAGATAATAATGAAGAAGGTTGAGATATTGCATGAATTACCAAAATGTGATACAGAGACACAAAGTGAGCACTTGTTGGGGAAATGGTGCTGATAGGCTTGCTGGACACGGGGTTGTTACAGACTTTCAATTTGCAACAAGTGCAATATCTGCAAAGTGCAGTAAAGTGAAGCACAATAAAACGAAATGTGCTTTTATTTACCCAATAGGATTTTTTATGAGGATTAAATGAGATACATGGTAAAAAGCTCTGGCATCAGAGAACCTCTCTAACTCAGGGTAAATTACTTAAACTTTCTCCTTTGTTTTCGTATTACTAAGATGGGGGTAATAATAGCACCTACCTTGTGCTATCAGGACTCGAAGAGTTAATATATGTAAACCATTTAGTGTTGGCTATTTATTATACTTGTGATATTACCATTATACAAAGCACCAAGCACAGTGCTCAAAATATTTTAAACTACATAATCAATGTTAGCTGTAGTAATAATGATTGTTATTCCTGTCCAAGAGTCTCTTGTTCCTGAGTGTGAGATAATAGCTTGAAATTAAAGGCCATGCTACCAACGTATAACATGTATCCCAGGTCCCTTTATTTGAGTTTGCTTCCAAATTATTCTAGTCCTGTTTATGTCTGGGGGTTTATTATTTAAAAAGTTATTAGCGGGAATGTATAGAAAAATTTTGACTGTTGTGATTTGTGTCAGCCAATTATTTGGTGGTTTTTATGTATAAGCCAGGGCCGGTGCTTCAGAAATATGCTGGTATCTTAATTTTCTTTAAATTATGATAATCAGAATGATAATTTTGAGGATTATGTTAGGTTGGTGCAAAAGTAAATGCAGTTTTTGCCATTAAAAAAAAGCTTTGAATTAAAATAATGGCAAAAACTGCATTTACTTTTGCACCGAGCTGACGATTTTCTGTTTTCTATTTCTCTTCAAAGGACAAGTACTACAGATTCTTAGTGTCTTTTTCTTTTATTGGAAAAAAAAGTTTGTTGGATGCTAACTATCAAAGCCATGTTATTGTGTTCCTTTAAGTTTCAGCATACTGTAGATTCTCAGTAATATTTCAGAGACCCTGCAGTTATATAATCCAAGTTGAAAGAGGATGCCACCATTTTTAACTTTTTTTAAGAGAGAAAAAAAAAGGCTAAATTTGGCCCAACTAAATGATGAGGGATTTATTCAGTTGACTTTTTTGGATTAATGTCACTTTGGCAGTCCCTTTCCTGGGATATCTGATTTATAGAGGTGTGGGTGGAATGAATGCTTAGAACTGCTACTGAGGAAAGTCAAAGGAAGGTGTATTTCCAATGTTCCTTAACAGACTTTAGAATTACATTTTTTGTTTCATTTAATTAAATGCAGAATAGTAGTGGTTATAAACTGCTACTGTAGGCCCTCCAAAAGCAATAGCAGTCAGTAACCAGCAGACTGACAGCAAGGGGAAAAGAAGAGTAGAAGTCATGTTATATAGTAGGTGGTTTGTTTTATATACATTTTATTTTATATATGTTTTGTATATGCATGCGTGTATTGTATGTGTGTATATTTCTGTCATATATATGTGTATAAAAGACAGATGAGCACAGCAATACATCTTGTTAATGTAACAAGCGCAGACAACTGAAATAGCTTACTATACTAGTTCAGGAAACATCTTCTCTTCTGAGTTATCTTTCTTCCCCATAGGTAGCCACTATCCTAAATTTTGTATTTTTACCTCTTTTTTAATCCTCGGACCTAAATAATTTATTATTTATTAACATGTTTTGAAGTATTCTTTGATACATTTTTTTTTCTTTTGTAATCCTTTTTATTCCTTCATAGTGAAGAAGTATGTTGGAAGCCAGAATGGTTTTATTATTTCATCTACCTTTCCATCTTTTATTCTCCATCCATCCTAGATAATTTATTAAAGTCACCCAACTTCCTTTTTATTAGTACTGTATTCCCAGACTGAGGCCAGCAAAGTAGATTTGATGGTTGCCTTTACACTTCATCTTAGCCTAAAGATGGAGAAGTGATGATGATGATTACCTTTAACATAATCATTTGGCATTGCAGATGATAGTCTATCAGTGTGTTTATGTGGTTTTTGTTTATTCATTTTAGTTTTTTAGTATTGTACCTACTGGGGTGAGTGAGAAGGACATTTATGTTTGTGTGAGTGCATGTGTGTGTGCGTGTTTGGTTTTGTTTAAAGGGTAGGGTGTTTCTCTTACAAAATTAATGAACCTAACAAAAAAACAATGTTTAATGTAATTTCTCACTTGGACACTTAGCCCTCCTTTATCTCTCCCCTCCTCCATCTCAGGTTATAATCATTGTTGAAAAAGGTAAGAGTTTAGAAGGTGGGTAATTGTATTTTGTTCAGGAATAAAATTTACAGATTACAATCGACCATCCTATCCTCTACCCTAGTATTTGGGTTTTATAACAGTCTGTTCCACTATTGAAAAGCTTTGAATTAGTCTGAATTTGGCATTCCATTGGGCATCCAGTAGTGAGAATTCACCATTCCTACATTTTGAAAGGAAAAGTCGCAGTGAGTACTTCGCTCTTCTTTGAGTTAATTGTATGTATACTTGTACCCTAGTGTGAGAGCAAAATTAAACTAATTTCAAGTTCTTAAGTGGCTTTAGTGATTGGAAAAAAGTATTTAACTGACATCTCTGGAGGCTGAAATCTTTTGTCTATCCACAGGTTTTTGTGGGACTCAATTCTCTGAATGAGAAAAAAGGCTCACTCTTCAAGAGGGTCAATAATTTGAGTCAGAAGGGATAGCTACTGTAGAATTTAAGTTGTTATTTTAATTATATAGAACTGATGTATTTAGTGGAATTTAACATTCAATGTGTATTATAGGATCCTGATGGAGAAAATGCTCGTAGGGCATTGCAGCGAACAGGAGGATCGTTTCCAGGAGGACATGTCCCTGATATGGGATCAGGGTTGATGAATTTACCACCTTCCATTCTCAATAATCCAAACATTCCTCCTGAAGTCATAAGTAATTTGCAGGCCGGTAGACTTGGTTCCACAATTTTTGTTGCCAATGTAAGTTCAAGCTTTAGTCTAAAACGTGTCATTCAGATAGATAGATAATTTGATTAAATAAATGAGTTATAGGTTTATAAAACATTTTGCTTGTTTTTATTTATTTTTTATTTTTAACTAAAGTAAGTGAAACAGTAATTATTGTAAACTCAAAATCAATTGACGTGTATACATACGTATATATATATATATATACACACACACACACAGACACACAAGGTTAGAGTTTAAATACAACTATTTGGATTTTTTAAACACAGAACTGTGCAACTTATACACATTCAAGCAGTTCTTGAAATTATATATGTTGTGGTTTATATTGGTAAATGGATTTCTTTTTTGTAGCCTTGATATTTGTGAATATGCATGTCATAGTTGGTTTGTCATTTGTTCTAAGCATTTGAAAGTCAGTGAAAACAATACTTTTCAAAATCTGGATTTCTCTTGGTAAAAATAGATGTGCAAGTTTCAAATGTAAAAAACAGGTTTGAGCAGTTTGAGAGATGATTTTGGAAATTAAAAAAAATAAGGATAAGGAACAATGTAGATGTAGCTTTAATGATTTTAAACAACTGAAGATGCTTTTAAATTTGAACATTATCGATATGTTGTTGAACTAGAATTATAGTTCTTTATGGTTTTAAGAGTTTAGAAAAGATTCTTTTGTATTTGCAGATGGGGAGAAGGATTTATTAGGTATGTAACTATACAATTTTATGTTAAGCTTGACTTCAAAGTTGGTTGGAAGAAGCTAAAGGAAGTGTTCAGCATAGCTGGAACTGTGAAGCGGGCAGATATTAAAGAAGACAAAGATGGCAAGAGCAGAGGAATGGGCACTGTCACTTTTGAGCAAGCAATTGAAGCAGTTCAAGCAATTTGTATCCTGATTTACATTTCAGCATTGGTTATGAGGTTGAAGAAGCATAATACCACCTTTTTTTTTGGCAGGGGGTAATTGAATTTAAGGTTGCCTGGCTAAGAGATGTGTGTTAGACTTTAGTCTCCAGCAAATAAAACCCTTACTAGGTCCAAGTATTAAAGTCACTCTTAAAACTTGAATTGGCCATATTGTACAGGGCTGATATGAAGTTTTTTCTTTTCTCTCTTCCTACCGCAATTAATTGTATACATGCATTTAACGATTGTGTAATCCATTGTATATTAATGAATTTACTTTAAGCGAAGCCTTACAAGTTTACTTTTTTCAATGGTTGAATTAAAAATACATCTTATTGATGAAATAAAACCATAAAGCAAAGAATTGAATATTTTTTTGAGTATGTTTTTTTGAGTGGCTAATACCAATAAGTATTAAAGATGTTAATTAAAATATCAGAGATAGTTGGACTGTAAGATTATTAAAAATTAGTTTGTGTTCTGGTATAATTTTATAGTTATCTTAACTGGCTTTCCTTGACTGAACCAACAGCTATGTTCAATGGGCAGTTTTTATTTGATAGACCTATGCATGTGAAAATGGTGAGTTCCTGTATATCACTTCAACCTCCAACCTCTTCAAATCTTTTATTGGCTCTCTTCTACATTACAGTTCTTTCTGGTAATATGTTAACCATATTATAAACTTTCTCGCAATTAGGATGACAAGTCTGTTCCTCATGAAGAGTACCGTTCACATGATAGTAAAACACCGCAATTACCACGTAAGTAAAAGCTATTATGAGAAACGACATAGGCTTTTTTGGGTTTGTTTTATTATGTGCTAAGCAAAACTTTGTTTTTGTGCCTACATCCTAGTTTCTCACAATTTGGGATTAGTTTGGAGTTATGCAGATAGTTTGGCACTATTGATTAGGAAGACTGTTGTGTGCCATTTTTGTTTTCTTTTTGGTAACTTTTCCTGACTGATCAGCAATACATTTAAAAATGTTTGATAAATGTATACACTTGAAGGAAAAAAAGTCCTCTCTCATTTCGCCATCTGTGGGTAACCTCATGATAACATTTTTATGTATTTTCTTCCAGCCTTCTATGTATATTTTTTACATAGTTGGGAACAAAAATAATTTTGAATTATTTTTTGTTTAACATTAGAGTACAAGCATTTTCTCATGTTGAAAATTATTTTCAAATATTTTTATTGGTAGTATAATAGTCTTTTTTTTTTTTTTTGAGACAGAGTCTTGCTCTGTCACCCAGGCTGGAGTGCAGTGGCCGGATCTCAGCTCACTGCAAGCTCTGCCTCCCGGGTTCACGCCATTCTCCTGCCTCAGCCTCCCGAGTAGCTGGGACTACAGGCGCCCGCCACCTCGCCCGGCTAGTTTTTTGTATTTTTTAGTAGAGACGGGGTTTCACCGTGTTCGCCAGGATGGAATAGTCTTAACATAGATGTTCCATAACTATTTCGCTGTTCTGTATTTTAGGTGTTTTAACTTTTATTTCCTTTTGAGTAACCATAGAGTAACACATGCCTTTTTGTTCACAAATCTTTGTAATGTTTTTGGGTACTTCCTTCAGACAGATATTCTGAAGTAGATTTACAGTTCTCATGGGTTAGTATTATCAAATTGTTTTCCAAATGACTATAACAGTATAATATACTTATTGTATTATGTGTCTCAGTGCCTCCTTTGAAAAGTGGGGATAATAATGGTGTCTACTTCGTGGGGTTGACATGAGTATTACGTGAATTAATATATGTAAAGCACTTAGAATCATTTTGCATAAACACTCAGTAAATATTAGCTATTGTTTTTACTATTTCACTGCATCTTCTCTGGTTTTTAAAGTATTCTTATAAGAAATCTTAAATATACAGACAAAAGTAAAATTACTCATATAGTTATCATATGCCATATTTGTTGTAGATTTTTTTCTTTAAAATAAATAAAATTTTACAGGTAAAATGGAGCTTCCCCATCTCCCTTGCCCATCTTTCAACTTATGCCTTACCCAGAGGAAACAACTTATGGATAGAGTATTTATCATTTAGGTTTTAATAATTTGACTGCACATTTGTACATCCATAAACATAGGGAATCGTTTTGTTGGATTTAAAATTTTGTTTGAGTGATATCATAATGTATTATGTAACTTGCTTTTTTTGTTTAAAATTGTTTTTGAGATTCATTTATGTTGATAGATGTAGCTCTAGTTTCTTCATTTTAACTGCTGATACCACATTTTGTACATTTTTCTGTTTTTTAGGTTATTTTAAATTTTAGTTATTGTGTATTAAGTTGGAAACTATTTGCTCTTTTTTATCAGAATTATATATTCTCTTTATATTTGCTAGAAATTATGTGTAAAACTGGCCTTCATCTGTTGTTTCTGGGAAGTTTTTAACTACTGATGGCTTATATTTTCTATCGTTTTTTGAGTCAATTTTTGTAATTTCTGGTTTTCTAAGGATTTTTTCTATTTTTGTTCATTTTCAAATATTTTGGCATAAAATTATCTCTAAGTTTTTGCTACATCTGTGGTTCTGTTTTAAAAATTCTGAATGTTTACAATTTTTAATTTTTTCTTGGTTAATTTTGTTAGAAATTTGTCAGTTTTAATGGTGTATTCAAATAACTGAATTTGAATCTTTTGTATTTTTAATTTCTGCTCTTAGCCTTATTATTTTTTTCCTTCTCTTTATTGGGGTTTAGTTTGTTTTTGTCCTAACTCCTTAAGTTGAATGCTTACTTCAAATTGGTAGCTTTTCCTTTCTAATGTAAGCAGTTATGACTATAAAGTTACTACATGGGTTTTGCTATGGAGCATTTTTATGTTGGGTCAGTTTTTAGAGTATTTAAAAATTACCATTATGGGCTGGGCATGGTGACTCACACCTGTAATCCCAGCACTTTGGGAGGCTGAGGCAGGTGGATCACTTGAGACAAGGAGTTCGAGATCAGCCTGGCCAAAGTGGCGAAACCCTGTCTCTACTAAAAATACAAAAAAAAAGTAGCCAGGTACGGTGGCGCATGCCTGTAGTCTCAGCTACTCAGGAGACTAAGGCAGGAGAATTGCTTGAACCTGGGAGGCAGAGGTTGCAGTGAGCTGCGATTGTGCCACTGCACTCCAGCCTGGGTGACAGAGGGAGACTCTGTCTCCAAAAAAAAAAAAAAAAAAAAAAAAATCACCATTATGATTTCTTATTGAGCCATGTATTATTTGAAAATAGAAGTTTTCAATTTCCAAATGTATGAGGTTTTTTTTTCTTTGTACTTTTTCGTTTCAATCTAGTCAGAGAACATGGTTTATATGTGAGAGTGATTCTTTGGAATTAATTTGGACTTATGGATGGCCTACCCTATGGCACATTTTTCTTAGTATTCTGGGTATAGTTGGTGAGTGCAGTGATCTATATATGTTAATCAAATCAAGTTTGTTAATCATTTTAATTGTCTTAGATCCTTACTAATAATTTTTTCTGCTGTAACACTGTTTATTTTATTATCTTATGTGTCTAGTAAAATTGCCCATTAGAATAGTGGATTTGTCTACTTTTTCTAGTTTTTACTTAAATATTTTTAAGCTAGCTTAGTAGGTACATCTAGATTAGAATTGATATATTTTCCTAGTGAATCAAAAATTTTATAGGGTGATTTTTTTCTCTAGTAATTACTTTGAGTCTTTGGTCTAATTTTAATGTAAGTAAGGCAGCTTTATTTTGTTTTGTACTTGCCTGGCACATTTTTCCTATTTTTTTACTGTTTTAGGCACACCCCTTATAAATGGTGTTATTGCTGGGCTTAGACTTTTTAAAAAACTCACTTCGATAGTTTTTTTCCCCATAAAATTGAAGAGTTCAGTTTCTTCACATGTATTGGTTCGTTTGGATTAATTTCCATTATATTATTTTGTGTCTTATTTTTCTGTCTTACAAATACTTATTTTTCTCCTATCTTGGATTGTTCTGGATATTTTAATATTTCTATGAAGCCTGAAGTTAATGTAATTATTATTTTATGTAATAGTAGACTGACCTTTCGATGCAGTCACTTTCCTACTGAATTATACTATCATTGCTCAGCGTTTTAGTTCTGTATTATTAGTTCTGTACTTTTTTTTTTCTGTCCTGCAAATTAGACAATGTTATTTACCATTTTCTTGTGTCATCGCTCCTCTGCTTTTATGGACTCTGGCACTAATTTTTTTCCTCTGAAGCATATATGTTAGAAGCTCTTTTAAGTGAGGATCTTTTATTTGTAAATTCTCTCAATTTTGGTTTTTAAATGTCTTCAAAGACAGTTTAACTTGTTGTATAGTTTAAGATTGATAATTATTTTCTCTAAGCGCTTTGAAAGTATTCTACAGTCTTCATGTTTACACTGTTGCTATTAAAGTCAGCTATTTGTTGAATCGTCCTTTCTTTATAAGTAATCTGTCGTTGTAGCTGATTTTAAGACTTTGGTCTTTGTTGTGCAGTTTGACAACAAGAACCCAAGTTTTAAAATCAGCTCCATGTCATTATGCAAGTAACCTAAGGTCTCAAAAATTTCTTCTTTTATGGATAATAGACGTGGAAACACTTAAGGTGCCATATAAGTATAAATAAATATTTATATCAATGAGAAAACTAGGTAATGTAATATTTGCCTTATTCAATGTTATACTTTTATGGTTATTGACTTTTTAGTTTGATTTGAACCATTTAAAAAGTAATTATCAAATTTTAAGTGGGTCTGCAAATTTGGGCAAGATGCTCATTTTCAGATATGTGTGCCGTATATAAGGTGATAAGATATTACTCAAAATCCTCTAGGTATTTTATTATTCCTTTCAGTGCACCTTTAAGTGGGGTGTAAGGTGTACTTTATAGTATATCATGTTTTATTTCATAAAACACTTCTCATTAATAAATGGTTTTATAGTCGGGCTTCAGTGTGCTACTTTCTAGATAAAAACAAGAACCAGTGCTCTTACTTGAAAATTTGCAGAAATTGTAGAGATGCTACTACAGGTATATAGCTCTTTAAAAATGTTTATTGCCAATTAGTTAATCATATATGGATCTTGGTAATAATTGTTCTCATTTTTGTTTTAGGTGGTCTTGGAGGCATTGGGATGGGACTTGGTCCGGGTGGACAGCCTATTAGTGCCAGCCAGTTGAACATAGGTGGAGTAATGGGAAATTTAGGTCCAGGTGGTGAGTATTCTAACTTTCTTTTTTCTTTTTAAATGATACATATGCTAGCTAATAAAGCCTCCATTGATGTGGTCTGTAATAATGTTTAAAGGACTCTAATTAATAGTTAGATATGTATGATGTCACTTGATTCTGAAAAAGGAATGAAACCTTGAGCACAGCTGACATGAAAGAGATAGGCAGAAGTCAGGAGAGTTTCTCTGGGGCCAGCTGTGTTGTAGCTAGCCTTTTAGCACTTTGGATTTTGAAATGTCTTTAAGGCAGAAGGAGAATATATCATGTATGTACAGTATTTATGGAGTAGCTGAAATGCTACCGTATCATGGGCAACTGAAATTTGTTTATCCAGTTGGGAAGGTAGCTTTTCAGTTAGTTATTTGGCTGGAAGAACTCACAGTTCATTTTTAGAGATTGATTTTTAAACTTTGATGTTAGGACCCTTTTATATCTTAAAATTTGTTGAGAACCCAAAAAGGTTTGTTTATTTAGTTATAATTACCAGTATTTACTGTATTATAAATGAAAAATTAGAAATTAAAAAAATTACATATTAAAAATGATAAACTCATTATATGATAAACTCATACTTAAAAGCTTTAAGAAAATAAACTGTTTTTCAATGCAGAAAAGAAATTGGTGAGGAGAGTGGCATTGTTTTACCTTTCCACACATCTTTTTAATGTTTGACTTAATATTGCTCTTATATCTGTTTCTGCATTTAGTTTTTTGTGATATTGTACATCATATAGTCTTTGGAAAATTCCACCTTAAACTCAGGAAAGTGAGGGTAAAACGTCAAATAATGTCTTCATAGTGTTTGGTGACTTAAGTAGTTTTGACCTATTGAACCCTAAAGAGTCCCTGGACCATACTTCATGAATTACTGGTTTAATTGATGGACTAATAAATGCTATCAGATTCCTATTTTTGTCAAGATGTTGTAGTCACATTTTAAATTATGAGGCTCATTATCATCATCATTCTGATCCAAACAAGTTTTCTCCCTTAGCCTTAGACTCTCACACCTACCTACCCTCTCCTAAATCATACTATTTATATTTGTAAAATTTCTACTGCTCTTTTTAAGTGCCATGGTTAGAGAGTCCTTACATTCTGGCCTGATCTCTAAATCTGCTGTAATGATATTTCTGTGTCTATGCTGGAAAAAAATCATTGATAGTAATATTTCTGTGTTTATTGTGGGAAAAAAGTGAATGATTACCTAGTTCTAGATATTCTCTAACTGAATGTTGTGGGGTTACTAGTGAATTTTGCTTTCTTGTCTAATAAATGTTCAAAGAAACCTTTTTGAAGACTCATGATTAGGCAGCTGCTATGGCATAGCACTTTAAACCATGCCTCCTGTACCTTACTGCTTCTCTAGTGTTTCATTGTGGTTATACCAGTGGTATCTATTTTGCTATAATGCATTATATCATCTTTTAGTCATAAAAGTAAAATATACTTAAAGTACATACTGTGTATTTTATTTGAGGTATGGGAATGGATGGTCCAGGTTTTGGAGGAATGAATAGAATTGGAGGAGGTATGTATAAAGATTTGTTTTTTTGTATGTACCCATTACCATTTTTAATAAACTAGAAACTGTGTTGAGAATTCCATGAAAAAAGAAGTCATGGTTTATTGTTGGCTCATGTTCTAAAGGCTGCTAGCAGAAATTGAGCCTGGTACATACTTAAAGGAAGGTGATGTGTTAAGAAGTAGCTGCACAAGGTAGGGTGGATGTAGAGCTTACTGGTGAGACTTAACATTTACAAAATGTACCTTTCAGCTACATCACTGACAGTCGGATCTCAAAATGAATCTTTATTCCATAGGAATAGGGTTTGGTGGTCTGGAAGCAATGAATAGCATGGGAGGATTTGGAGGAGTTGGCCGAATGGGAGGTAGGTAAATGTATGCAGTGGGAAATGTGGGCACATTTAGTTTTCCCTATTATTAAAGTTTCCCCCCTATAACTTAGGAATGGGTGCTAAAAATGTCTTCAGAAGGCATGTAGGCACTAGGAGATAAGGACAGGCCTGGTGGGAATGGGGATGATATGTGTGGCATGTGAGGTAAATTGGATAAATGACAGACTATTTTGTTTTTGTGACTTATGCTGTTTTTTTTATAATTTAGATACATTCCTGAATGTTTTCATCATGCATTGATATATTTGAAAAAGGTTAATTTGTTGCACAATTTTTTCAGAGCTGTACCGTGGTGCGATGACTAGTAGCATGGAGCGAGATTTTGGACGTGGTGATATTGGAATAAATCGAGGCTTTGGAGATTCCTTTGGTAGACTTGGTAGGGCTGGCTGCATACTTCTTTTCTTTTTGTAGGCTATAATTTTTGCAATTTGGTTTCTCTTTTTTTGTGAAAAATCAGAAATCAATGTTTTATACAACTTATTACCTGAAGAAAACACTTTAAGGATTTTAATATGCTAGCTCTCTTTTTCAACATCTTACATATTTGAACTCTATTTTCAGAAGACTTTATGCTTTTCAATTATTGTAAATGAGAGCACATAGTACCTTGGGAATTTTAAAGTATGATTATTTAAATTAATTAGTATATTATCTTTCCATCCTTGTTTAGGCAGTGCAATGATTGGAGGGTTTGCAGGAAGAATAGGAGCTTCTAACATGGGTCCAGTAGGATCTGGAATAAGTAGGTTTAAATTTTACTAGAATTTATTCAGTAATATTTGAGTGCTTGCAAAGACTTTGCAAGAGTAGTTATTGTAGTATAGTAATACTTTGTTCTTATATGTTAATGTGTCTTGCTATAATTTGAGAAACCTTGATAATTGAGTGAAGCCTTTCTGTTTGATTATTGTTTGAAATTTCTAAATTTACTGTTTGAATTTTACTTCTTTGATATTTCTAAACTGTGTGTTAACGGCCAATCCAAGAACCTTCTTTCCAACTAGGGAATCTGGGAATTTCTCTGATCATGTGTCAGGAACAAGTTTTGCTTTAGCACCAACTTTGTTTCCTTTCTTATTTTCTATAATAGCTATTAGTGACTAGCTTATTTTATTTGTAAACATCTATGTCTCTTGGTAAATGCAGATATAAACACTCTTAGGCATCTCCTGAGCTTGAGTCAGGCTAAGGTTGAAAGAGGTACTTATTTCTTTTCCTCTTGAACCTTTCCCATAATAGCATCAAGAGTAGTTGCAACACCGGGGAATGCCAAATCTCCCATCCGTCCATTTCCACTACTACCTTTTAGGCCTTACAGTAAGCCTGAATACATGGATTATTTATTATTATTTTTTTAACCTCTTTTGCTTACTGGGACATGTCTCTGAGCTCTCCATACTTTATTGACTTCCTTTAATTGATGAAATTTCACAAACGGAAAATACAACCTATTTAAACTATTCTAAGAGTAAATTCTAAAATCCTGTCAGCTGAAGACATCTACTTCCATTGTATCTTGCTCCTCATTTTATTCTTCCTTCCATCATCTTTTAGCCTCAGCCATTTCCTGTTAGTCCTAACTTCCGAATCTTCCTCTTTTATCTCAGTGTCTGTACTTCTGTTTTCCCTGATTTTATATTGGTTATTCACAAAAAGCCAATTTGAGGGTGATGTTGAGTTTTAGAATTTCCATGTTTGGGGATATTACGTACAAGACAAAAGGTTTGATAATGAGTAAGATGGGAGTAAATGAAAAGGACAGGAAATCGAGTCGGTGCATAAGAATGATGTAGGTATGAGTTCGGAGCTAAATTCTTAAGCTCTGGCTAACGGGGAGTGATAGCATTTTTTGTTCCCTTGACAAGTTCTGTATAATATTGAGATTAAAAGTTATGTTTTGCTATGATTATTGAATTACCATGAGAATAAAAACTGGGAAACAGAGGTGAAGATGCTGAGGTGAAAGATAAGCTAGGAAAGGGATATTTGTAGGAGAGTACGGTGAGAGCGGCTTAAGTGCTAGAGTTGTAATAATTTGAATTTATCTCTGTGTATCTTTAGCAATTATTATGCTTGATATTATTGGAAAATAAAAATAAGGATAAGAACAACTGTCATGTTATTGGAAGCAGTGATTGGTAGAGGATTTATATATTTATATATTTAATGATCAGAATATAATTTTATACAGTTACATATGTATAATGTATTTATACGGTGGCTAGAATTTCTCAGCTAACTAAATATATACTGAAGCAAATTCTGTTCTTTGGAAAGTTGTTATGTTATCTGTATGAAAATAATTTTATCTTTGTATATTATTTAATTATATAAACAAATTAATTTTCCCCCTTCTTTCTCAAAAATGATTATCTCTTCTTCTTTTCCTCCTTTCTCCTCTTCTCCTTTTCCTTATGTTTTTGAAACAAAAACACAAAATTCCCAAATCCCCCTGTCCTTTCTTGAAAATCCAGGTGGTGGAATGGGTGGCATGAACAGTGTGACTGGAGGAATGGGGATGGGACTGGACCGGATGAGTTCCAGCTTTGATAGAATGGGACCAGGTATAGGAGCTATACTGGAAAGGAGCATCGATATGGATCGAGGATTTTTATCGGGTCCAATGGGAAGCGGAATGAGAGAGAGAATAGGCTCCAAAGGCAACCAGATATTTGTCAGAAATGTAAGCAAATAAATATTAAGGATAATTGAAATTCTTTTTTTTCTTGTATATGTGTTACTAATACCTCTTTTCATTCTAGCTGCCTTTTGACTTGACTTGGCAGAAACTAAAAGAGAAATTCAGTCAGTGTGGTAAGTATGCAAATAACTGCAGATATGTTGATACTGATTATGGAGGAAAATTGGTTTTAAACTTTTATACGCTGTGTTTAGACCTTTGCCTGTCCAGATGCCTGTTCCTGGATAGTCTTGATAGTGGGCCAGGTCTAATTCCACTTCAAATAAATGAATTATTTCACTATCTTTTGACTTAGAGCAGTGCTATTACTACTAGGTAATAACAAGGTTTAGGTAACAAGGTTTAGGATATATCCTATTATTGTTTTCTGTTAATAAAGATAGGACTTATTTTATTACCTCATTTTAAAAAGATAAATATATTATAATTGTTTGCATTAAAATTTTTTTCTCGTGAGAAACATTAATAAGTGGTATATTTATTTCCTTGTTTGTAGTATAGTGCAGTGGATTATCAGCATAACCAACTGAGATGCTGATGTCCAATTAATAAGGGAGTTAATAGATGAGACCCATTCTACATACACTGTATTCCTTCCCAGCACAGGAAACCTAGGTGGTAGCATACAACCCACTACTGGGAATGCCTTGGACATGGGTATATTTTGTTTGCCCTTCTTATTCTTTTATAAACTATTCTTGACCATAATGATACTACTTATACAACCTTAATGTTCTGTAGGTCTGTGGAAGATTAGGTTGTTTATTACTTTTAAAAAAGAACTTTTTATATACCATACTTACTTTTGTTAAAAAATATCTTAATTGACTAAATTCTCACTTTTTGTTTCTTTTGCAATAATGGGAGAATTCATGTGAGTGTTATAAAGTAAAATATTTTTTGCTAGTATTAATATTTTTCTGCTATTGTATGGAATCTCAGAGACTGTAGTCACAATAGGAAGTTACATAAGGTAGCATATATATAATTTCTGAGGTCAGGTAGTATATAGATAATTTCTAAGGTCATGTCACAAAATAACCTTTGTGGCCACTACAGAGATAATATTATCTCATATTTCTTTATGTCTACTCTTTTGTAGCTTTTATTTATATTAATGGTTATTTGTTCAAGTTTTCTTCCATCCTACGTGGAAACTCTTGAAGGCAAGAACTGTCTTTTTATCTTAGCTCCTTTTGTTGCCTCTGTAGTATAGTAAGAGTTTATGAAAAGTTTGTGAGTTAAGCATTCTGGGTAGATGTTCATTTATTCAGTAATTTATTCATTAAATCCACAAACATATTTTTGGCAGTCTGCTAGGCACTAGAATTTTGAAGGTGAAAAAAGTCAGATGCCCTCAAAGAACATACAACATGAATTTGTCTAGGATGTTCTGTTGACTTTCTTTCTTGATCATCCTTTTATTTTGCACTAATCAAAAATTCAAGAAAAAGTTGTTGAAAACAAGTTAACTGGTTAATAGTCACCATTAAGAGAAAGCAAAATAGTAAAGTGGCATTGAGGTATTGGCCTTCTTTGCAGGGGTGAGAAGATCTACCAGAATGAGTAAGCAGTATCTGGCAGCAGTGTCTGGCCGTGAATCCTGTAGACTACAGAGGAAAGAATGTATATAGGGTCTTAGTGAAATACATCAAATGACAAGCAGTGGCAGCAAGTATAATCTCTGTTGATGTTGTTTCAGTGAAAAAAAAATCTCCAAATGAGATATGACATTATGTTAAAAGTAGAAATGAAACTTAGCAAGATAAAGAGCAAAGCAGGACAAAGAAATGACAATGAAAAGGTGACCAATGTTGAGGTGACTGTTCTTTATTCTTTGTAGTCTGCTTTCCTTTCGAGGTTAGATATGAGCAAGGCTTGCAGCAAACTTCACGTCTTTGGTGGGCTTCTGGTTGGAGTGGCCTGATGACCTGAGGACATCAGCAATTGCAAGACATTTTTTAAATGGAAAAAGCATTCTAATCTACATAGAAAATTTTTACAGTATTTTAGCCATATAAAATAATGGTTAAATTATTGTTCTTTACTTTGCTATTTTAGCTCTATCCTTATAATCCTTTTTTGATTATAATCATATTTTAAGATTAATGATTTTTGTTTTATCAATTCTTTTGTAAAAGTCTCTGACTCTTAGATTTTATATTAAGATAATACCATATTTACACAATTCCCTATATCTCCCTTATTTTTAACCTTGAACTACATTGATGGGAAAGAAAGTTATAATAATACCGAATTAAGTGTCCAGCTATTGACAACTATACAAATTATCTAGCTAGTATGAACTGAATCATCCATTTTTCTGCCATGTCAGTTATTTATAAATCTTTTTCTTAGTATGAGACATTTCTTTTTAACATGCTGCAAGCCAGTAATGGCCTCTTGGGCAGTAAAAGGCAGTCTTCTGTTGTTATTCTTCTTCTTGTAAGTCCAAAGAGAGTAAGTATATTCTCTTGCTTACTTCTTAGTAAGAATCTAGTAGTACTCCATGCATCACCCATAAACAATGTCTGTCAGTAAAGGGTATCACTGGCAACCCCTCTGCTTATAAATTGTCTCTAGTGATTAACTGTTTTTGATGGAGTAATTACAAAGGCTGAGTAAATGTTATTTTATGGGTTATATTACCTTCAATAGAACATTTTCTCAACCTTTGTGATTCGGAAAAGATTGCTTTCATATCTTTCCAAATATAACAAGATGAGAAGTAAGTGAATGTAACTGCTGTTTTCTAATTCCATCAAGCCCGTGAAGGTAATGTTTTTGACCCTAGCTGGTAAGATACACGTCTTTCCTGTAGCAAAAGAGATCTTTCTTTTTATCTTGCCTTGTATAATTCCTCAGAGAGATGCATTTTCAAAAAGGCTGAGTATAAACAAATTAACCTGTTTGGTATTGGACCCCACATCATTTCAGTTTGTACTGATGGAGTCACATGGACATAGCCTTTTAAATGTGCTCCCATGTCATCTGTGTACTGTAGCTGCATTCTGGCCTTCTGGCTCAGTATGATGGAAGACTATAACATTTTAGAACTTCAGCACAAGGAAAACCCATTCTCAATTATTCTTGCTATAAACCATATAAACAGATATAACTTTGTTCCACAGATTTCCATTATGTAGTATTTCTACATCAGTATGCTTGTTAACTGCGTGGAAAATGAAGGCTTATGGTAGATTTTATTGATTAAAGTACTTGCTGCTCCAAGCATTTTGAGTGGACTTTAGAATAACTTAAGAGTAAAAATGCAGTAATAGTACAAATGATATATGATGAGCATTCATTGATAGGCACTGTCTTTCGTTTGTAAAGAAACAACAGAAAACTTTGCTTTTCTATTCCTTATATCCTTATTATGTTTTCTTATGGTAGAATGTCTGATTTTCCTTTTTTCATCCATGGTTGTGTTAACAGCTTCATGTAGGCAGTAGATTTTATTGAACATTCTTTAATTTGGTCTATTTTTACATGTGTTTTTTAACCAGCATATCCCAAAATATACCCCACAAGATGTCAATAGGCTGGGTTAAATAAAACAGAAAGGTTTCTTTTACTGTGGGACGAATCTTTTTATTACTAGTATATGTAACAGCAATATGTTTGATTATTCTGTGATACTGATTTCTCATGGCATACTATTTGGTCCTGTGCTGTTGCCAAAATAGCAGTCCTGTTTTTGTTTTCTTGGAATCGCACAAGATTATTAGATAATTAACTTAGTTGAGGAAGTTCTCAAAGCATGTAAAAAGTCAGACAGGTCTGATTTTAATCAGCTATTTGAAACTAATTTTTTTCTCCTGAATTATTTATCGTTAGAAAAGAAAATATTTCAGTTGTTGTTTTTATAGGATCAGGAAGAAACTTAGAAAATTTATAACTGTTTCTGGTTCTGTCCTGCTGGGATTCTTTTTGGGGGAGCAGTCTAACCATGAAACAAATATTTATGGGCTACCGTCCATATAGCTTGAACATCAGAACTGTAAGAAAGTTCAAGTATCTTAGCTGAGGGACCTTGTCAACTAGAAAATTTTTTAGGTCATTGCGAGGTCAGGAATTTGGAGGTCTGAGTGCTGATTTCTAAACTGAAAGAGACAATTTAAGAGAAAAACAAAGAAGAGAAACTGTCCTGAAAGATTGAGAGAAAGATTATGCAAGAAATAGTGACATATTTTCCTTTGAGGTATTGAAGAAGATTTCTTGCTTAGATGAACTTTACTATTGCTAATAAACCTATGATGGGATACTTAAGAAAAACTATGTTTTTAGGTAAAATTAGGATAAGGAAGAACCTTTAACCTTAAAAGTCCTTGAAAATCCTCCACAGTTCTTTTCAAAATAACTGTAAGGTGCTGTCCTTTACCAAGAGCTTCTTTAATTAAACTTGCTTTTTTTCAGGTACCAGCATTCAAGATATTAAGAGGACTCTGGAAATTGTGCTGCATTTATCTTTAAATTGTTTCAAAATGTGTTTTCCAGTTTCATTCTATGATGTTTATTAGACAGTGTGATTGCTGTGTTTCTGCTTTTTTTCCCCATTTCGTTCCAGTCGTGGGCTAAATATTATTTGGATCTACTTTACCCATTATCATGTCATTTCTCTGGAGATTAGCCTATGTTGTAACTTTTCAGAACACATTTAAAGACTATCTGGCATGTGTAACAAGATACTGGTTTTATCTCAGTATGACATGTATTATCTTAGACCATTTAATTAGTGTTTAGTAGGTGAGCAGTTGACTACCAGTTGGTTTTCAAAAAGAAATGCAGTAATAGGGAGTGGATGAAAAAGTGAAAGTATAAAGTAGTCCATCATGTTATAGGTAAGAGATTATTCAGATCAAGATTTCCGCAGAAAAAAATCTTCCTTATGGATTGATACTAAAATTTGATCTTACCTTCTGGAAAGGGCTTATGCAGTTTTTTGACAGGCCCTCTTGTTTTTACCTTTCTCCTTTTTTTCCTCCTCACTTTATAGAACTAAATATGTCTGGCTGTCTGATTTGGTTGCCAGACTAAAATTAGCCCATAGTGATCTGGCAACTATAATATTTAAAGTCTTCTGACTTGATTTGTTTTGACATGTACATCTAGTGGGGAGGGAAATATTTTGGTAAGTAGTCACACCCTAAATTTATGACCTGTTTGGATTGAGTGACCATGTGTCCCAGTTTGCCTGGGGATAGTCTCACTTTACATCTGTTACTTATGTGTAATTATTGATAACTCCCCTTTTACTCTCAAAAGTGTTCTGTTGTGGTGATGAATTCTTGTGGTCATTTTGTATTTTGATAAATGGTATTGATTTACTTCAGATACCAATCTCTAGAGTTAGCAATGATATAACTGCATAGGGACAGGTTTCTGGTTTTCTTTCTCTTTCCTGAAGCTTCTCTGAGATTCTCCTTGACATCACTGTTTTTACCTTTATTGATTTAAATCTATGCTATCTTTTCCCATGACTATTTCTGTAGCATATTTGGTGCCATTCTTAGACTTTGAGCTCAAATTGTGATATTGAATAAATGGCTTTGGCACTGTGGTTGCAAAGCAGAATTAGTGGGGCCCTTTGTAGCCTGATAGAAATTAGATTTCTGGTCAGTTGCACTTGTTTGCGGGGGATAAAGGAGTGAAATGAGAATAAAAGGGAAGGAAGAGAGAGATTAGGGAGACTGGGCAGTAAGCAACCATTTATTCTAAAAATAATTTTGTTTAAATGTGTAAGTTTATTATAGGGCATGGTGAGTTGGTGGCATTTTGTGCTAGCTTGACTTATTGCTTATAAAATTAACCTCAGGAATTAGGGATTTAACATAAATAAAATACATTAAATCCTAAGAAAATCTTTCCTGATTCCAATTTTGTATATTCTAATAGCTATGTATTTATTACTTTATATGAATTGTATTTTACTTCAAATATAATGCTTATATTATTTGCTATTTTAAAAAATGATGTTTTTAATCAAATTATCACAATTGGCTATGAGGAATTTCAGACCTATAAAGTGAAATATAACTCATTTAAACTGACTAGTAATTCTGTAACTTTTATTTTACAGGTCATGTAATGTTTGCAGAAATAAAAATGGAGAATGGAAAGTCAAAAGGCTGTGGAACAGTCAGATTTGACTCCCCAGAATCAGCTGAAAAAGCCTGCAGAATAATGAATGGCATAAAAATCAGTGGCAGAGAAATTGATGTCCGCTTGGATCGTAATGCGTAATTTCAAGCCATGGTTGGAACATTCCTACATCTGTTTTGCTGAATCTCCTAGTAAAAGTCATTTTTTTTTAAGTAATATTGTATGCTTACAAAAGCTGTAAAAATGAACTTTTAAAACTCCCACCAGCTTTTAACAGTATAATGTTAAAAATATACTGTAAATTTTTGTTAATCTCAAGTTTGGGTTTTTAAAGACAGCAAGTCTGGTCATTCAGTTTAAATGAATGGTTATACCGTTTTTAATGAAATAAGCCATTTTCTTGTTGTTTTCAGTACTACATAGTTGGATTTGTTTGTTCTAGTTTCTCCAGTTTTTGTCAACTTATTGTATGGTAAAACAGATTCCCCCCCGCCCCAAAACTTCTGTTTTATAATATGTAATTGTTTATGAAAAGAAAGGGCTCAGAAAAGTTAGGATATGATTTTGGTTGGTTTTAAATTACTGTAAGTTTTAGATTCTAAGGTTCAGGATTTTAAAAATTTGATTTAAATGAAGAAATCGATTTTTCTCTCTGCCCCTCTCTGCCATTCATATTTTCTGCATAACACTATTAATAATATCAACCTCCACAGCCCCTTATTTTATTATTTCCAATAATTCCAAGTTCATATAGAACTGATAATGTAGCAAGCCCCAAGTATGATAATAGGCAGACTGTTCCCAACTTTCTGTCTAGTTTCCAGCCATTGAAGTGAACTGCTAAAAAAAGAAAAATAATTGAAATGTTGAGAGAGATGGTTATGTAAGTTAGTCCTCTGCTGTTTACTTCTATAGGAGCTGATCCATTTATAAATGCAGTTTTAATAAACCATGGAATACCAAGGCACAACATATCAAACACATTGGATCCCACGATGTTAGACATAGCCATATCTCCTTTCCCTACAAAAGAAAAGCATATTGTTAAAATGTGCTTACCAATACTGTATTTTATTAATCTTCATAAGAAAAGAAACACTGGATACTTTTTTGTTGTTGATTCATTTTGGAAAATTGTTAGAGCAAAAGTCTTACTGAATTTGTATTTTTAAATTTTTCTTGGGTTAGTATTTAAAGTCTTAACATTTATTTAATTATATTTATTAAACCATTTTTCAATAAGGTATATAGTTTACTTGTTGCTTTTCATTGTAATTTAACATGGTTAATTGCTATTTAATGCACATTTCAAATGAATATTATTTGGGGGATTAGATTGTATGAAATTAACCTGCTATTAAATAGTAAACTTTTCCTCTTGAGTCACTTTTTTTTTCCCCTTCAAAGTATGTTACTGAGGAAGTAAACTCTTTTTTTTTTTTTGAGACTGAGTCTTGCTCTGTTGCCCAGGTTGGAGTGCCGTGGCGTGATCTCGGCTCACTGCAACCTCCGCCTCCTAGATTCAAACAATTCTCCTGCCTCAGCCTCCTGAGTAGCTGGGTTTACAGGCTCATGCCACCATGCCCGGCTAATTTTTTTATTTTTAATAGAGACGGGGTTTCACCATGTTGGTCAGGCTGGTCTCAAACTCCTGACCTTGTGATCCACCCGCCTCGGCCTCCCAAAGTGTTGGGATTACAGGCATGAGCCACCACACGCGGCTGGAAGTAAACATTTTTAAAGCTACTTTTACTCATTCTAGCCATGTAGAATGACCATTGCAGCTTGAGGGACCCAGTTCTTACCTTTTCTTGCGACCAACACGCTTGTAATTGTGTCTGGTATGCTTGTTCCTGCTGCTAATAAAGTAAGGCCCATTACTGTGTCTGGAATTTCTAGTGTTTCCCCTGTAATAAACAGATATTTCAGGTTACAAATCTTAAAGATTCACTAACCATCCTTTGCAGTTATTTTGAGTATTTCCTTCCTGAACAAAAAATAAATAGGCACTTTTAGAATTCAGAGCCAATATGTGCTTGCTTAGTTTTTTAGCTAGCAACATATTTGAATCAGGCTGATAATTTGGGTAACCCAGGTAGCACAGATTTTTAATGACATATCTAAAGATGTGTAACAGCCCAAATTCTGCCAATGAGAAATTTTCCTGTTTGATACTCTTACAGAAGATGTTTATGTCCACCATTATCTCATCAGGGCTGTGCTGAATATTTGCTAATGAGACTGATCATTCCTCTTTTTCTTTCTTAAAAATTTTTATTAAATTAGAGTTAAGCAAATTAATTATAGCTATCTTTAAGCTATAAATGTGTTAACATGTATATATACCATTTATTATGTTCTACTTTATTGATATACCTTAATTTAGTGGGCTTTGGCAGGGTGGGGAGGGGGAACATTCATTAATCTCTCAGGAAAACAAAACCTGTTTGTTTTCTACTTGAGTCTAACATATGGTCCCAACTTATTAATACTTCTGTTAAATTTGATGTCAGGTCAACATTTATCAGAAATGTATTTATTCTCAGAAACAGAACCAGAGAGAAGTTAAAAAAAAGTTAAAACATATGTAACTGTTCTTTTAATGTTGTAATTGAAAACTTCGTTTAGCATCTTTTTTGCTTTTTCTTAAAGTGCCAATTAAAATAACTTAATTAGAAAGTAGCTTATTTATTGCATGCTTACATATTGATACTGGAATTGGAATTGGTTAATTTCCATTACTGGCTTTGCTAGAATTCATACGTGCATAAATAACACTAATATTTATAATCTTGGGGGCTGTTCTGTGATCTATTACATGATTTTTGCTCTCTTTTTATTTTCTTAATATCAAATGTGTTCTGGCTGAGTGAATTTGGATAGATATAATATGCAAGCTAATTGGACTTTTTCATTTTTCTCATTAAAAAAGGAAGAAATAGTCTGCTTTTTGCTAGCATACTATTCTAAGACTTATACTAATTTGGGAAAAGTCATGGGTCAACAAATTTGTGTCTGTGAGGGTCCAGATATTAATTATTTAGGCATTGCAGGCTGTATGATTTCTGTTGCAGTTATTCAGCTTTGCAAATGTAGTGTGAAAGCAATCATGGATAATATGTAAAACCTTACTGATAAAAACAAGCTGGGGCCGGGCGCGGTGGCTCAAGCCTGTAATCCCAGCACTTTGGGAGGCCGAGACGGGCGGATCACGAGGTCAGGGGATCGAGACCATCCTGGCTAACACGGTGAAACCCCGTCTCTACTAAAAAATACAAAAAACTAGCCGGTCGAGGTGGCGGGCGCCTGTAGTCCCAGCTACTTGGGAGGCTGAGGCAGGAGAATGGCGTAAGCCCGGGAGGCGGAGCTTGCAGTGAGCTGAGATCGGCCACTGCACTCCAGCCCAGGCGACAGAGCGAGACTCCGTCTCAAAAAAAAAAACAAGCTGGGTTATTTTGGCACACAGGCAGTAGTTTGTTCACCTCTACTGTAAGTTAATTTGGGTTAACCTTTGTAGGAGAAATTACAGATTATTTTTGTCTTTGTTTATAGTTTTTTTGTTTAGAGACTATAGTGGATTATGGCCAAGCAGCAGTAGTTAGTTAAGTCTTAATCATGAAGGTAGTAGAAACCTAGAATAAAACTTTTATACCCTTTTCACTCATTTCATAGTATGTTTGTAGTGCCATGTTGAAAAGCCAAATAAAATATAATCCAGTTAAGCAGTGAGCACCCATTGTTTTCCCAAAAATAGAGCTCCTTGCTTTTTTTTTTTTTTTTTCCATTATGGAATGGAATTCAATATAAAGAGTATTGTGGACCCCATGGAATGTGATTAAATTATTAGCGTAATAAAAAGACATCCTATGAATTTGATTTCATTTATAAGATCTCTTGAATTGTACCCCAGGCTGAATAACAATGGAAAATACAGTTTATATATACTATGCAACTCACAAACCCAAATGATCTTGTTGCAGTAATACTTAATCATTTTGTAAATGGTACTAATCTTCAGTCTTGCTGAAAAGAAATTTGCTGTGTAGCTAGACTATTTTGAGTGAACATATGCAATTCCTTAATATATGAATATTTTCAAGTTGTGCTATTGTACTTAAAATACATACCAGTTATTGTGACCATCCAAACCAGGATATATGTAAATGCAGATATCCATATTGCAGACATGGAAAAGGTTATTACAAAGTAGTTTTTCCAAAACTTTGTTCTACAATCTGGTGTGGTTAGAAAAAGTAATGTAATAATAGGAAGGGATAATACCCAAAAAATTCTTTTTAAGTCTGCTTCAGGCATGTTGAAAACACTTGGTGGATCTGTTGTGGAAAAATTAAACACTTTTGAGTTTTCTCAAATGGCTAATTAAGTTATGCCTATTTAGAAAGCTATATTGAAATAAATTAGCTGTATCAGTTTTTAAAAGGCTGTTTAAAACATTTGAGTACCTCATTACTGATATTGCTGGTGAAAGAAACTAATTGAACTTTAGGACAGACAATGTAAGATGTGATACTCAGCATTTCTTTATTTGGGACCTTAAAGCTATCAAAATGTCTTGGACCATTTGCTAAATATATTGTAGATAGTGTTTATGAAGTGTCAGTTGGACATCTCATGTGGATTGTCTTCAGTAACTTTTTGCTTAAGGGATTAACCTGGCTTCTAACTTGGCGACTCCAGTTGTCTCCACTTCACAATATTGATGATGCCTCTGCCTGCCCTATGTACCAGATAATGTACACTTAGAGAATATAAAATAATTATAGCATAATTTTTTAAATTAAGTTGCATATCCTAATTCTTATTGGAAGTTGTTTTTTTTTTTTTGCCCTATTTCATTACTGTTATATTTATTAAATTCAGACTTTACCACAGTTCATAGAAAGAACCTTAAAATAGGAGGTAGTATATCATCTAAAATATAACTTATGAAAACTGAGTATATTGCTTTATTCAGTTTAATTTAGTAGAAGGATAATGATAATATATTGGATAAAAATTAGAATTTACTTTAAAATTGTTCAAAATTATTATGGCATTTACAAAATAATGTAATAATTGGATCAAATCATGTCAAAACTAATGCTAGTACAACAACTCATAAAAAGTTGGTCAAATTTCAACCAATGTGCCATTAAGTACTATTGGATATAATTTTAACATAATCAAAGAATCTGGATTGGCTTTTTTTGCGTTTCTTATTGTAAGCTTAATTTAGAGATGTGTACCTCTTACACCTGAAAGAGGAGAAGCTAAAATTTTTGTAAAAAGGGGGAAAAGTCATGTTCTTAAATTTTAAGTAGTACATTAGAATAAGTACCCTCCTAAAGGCGTAATTAAAATTAGAATCTGATTTGGACAACCACTTTATAAAAAGGTAACCCATGAACTTATAATTCTGACCATAGCTGGATTTGACTTCCTACTGAACATAGTTACCTAAATGTTTTGCTACTGCTTTAAACAATGGCAAACCTCAACTGTTTTTCTTCTTTCTTCCAAACCAGCCCCTTTTCCTGAGTTCCCAGTTTTAATATGTGGTATTCCCATTTTCTCAGTCAAGATTAAAACATAGGAGTTGTCTTTGTTCCTTTTTCTGGCCCCATATAGTCTGGGTGATGCTTCCTTCATGTAGTCTCACATCTGTTCTCATTTATTCCCACCACTTTCACTTGGTCTAGGCACCTAGTAAACACATCAGCTGTTGTAACAGCCTCTTACAGACCTCCTTGTCTCTTACTTCATATTTTAGTTTGGTGAACATTGTTTAGGGTAACATTACTAAGATAACAGTTCTAACAATTTCTCTCCTCAGAAACCTTCCAAGATTCTTAAAATAGCATTTAAGATTCTTCTTATCCTATTCCTTTCTACCTTTCCTCTCCTTCCTTACTGTGCACATAGTGCTCTATGTGTTTTATCTCTGCATCATTTGTGAAATAAAGACCTCAGTAGCTGTTACTTATTGGTCATAACATCATGTCGTAGTTAAAATCTTTCCTGTCAAGCAAGACCCAAAGACCCAATTTAAATGCTCCCTTCTCTGTGAAAATCTGTCTGTCCTCACCACATTTTGACACTGTCCCTTTTGTGAACCACAGTCACACTTCATTTCTTTCTCTTTTTATGGTACTTACTTAACGTTCATAGTTTAGCTATTTTGTATTTCCTATGATACTGGAAATTCCTTAAAAGTAGGGACTTAGTCTTTATCATTTCTGAGTCTTCACAGTCTTTTTTACATAAAAAGCACACAATACTTGCTGAATTGAAATGAAATTTTAAAGTTTTTCTTTTGTGAATAGACTTAATAATGGGCAAGATTTAGTGATTACCTTCAGAAACCTGACTAAGACCATGTAAACTTATAGAGAGCTGAGAGTAGCCAGAATCTTCATAAAATATTCCACTATCAGTTCTTGATTGCCGACGAATGAATGGTTGACCTTCATCTTCCCATCCCATTAGTGGCTGTTGTTCACTTCTTTCCATAGCTTTGGCAAGACAGGTGCAGCAAGGACTGCATTTCTTTATAATATATTGGTTAATTTTAATGTCAAAACACAGCACCAAAACATATAATCCATATATCAAAAGCAGTAAAGTTCCTTCATACCTATAAATTAAGAGAAATTTGTGTTTTTAAATTAAAAGTGAAAGTCATTTTATGGTTGATAGCTTTTGGGCAGTATTGATTGAATGATTTTCTAACAAAAGTAGCCATAGAACAATCAAACATTTCTAGATATTTTTTGTTTTGTAGATTTTTTCCAAACAGTTACAGCATTATTATAAGTTTATTGATAAAAGCCGGACACTTCTCTCTCTCTTTTTTTTTTTTTTAAAAAGATCAACAAACTCATTTTTACTTGTAGATTCCTGCCAAATAGTAGGTATAAAAATGCAATGAAAATGATAATTGGAGATTTTCAAAATAAATGTAAAATTAATATATAGTGGTGAACATTTTCTACCTCAGCTCATTGGCATAATACATTCCCCAAAATACATAATAATTATAAAATAATATAGTAACTGTTAAGTTATTTCAACTGTTCAAGTTTTCTAATATAGGAACTTTGTGTAAAATATTATTCAGAATATGGGAGGCTTTGGCTGGGATTTTTCAGTTTGTCGTCATTTTAATGATTTGAATGTAGCTGAATTTGGCTTATGGTCACAAGAAAACAAGATGTTCTAAAATATAAAATTATACCCTGGGAACCAAGAACTGTTTCCCTGTACTCTGGCAGTTAGCTAATGCCATCACATTTGAACCTTGCATTTACCTTTTATAGCCAGTGAATCTGTCTGCTACATCTTCTGATTTCTCTAATTGAGGAAGCATTATTTTGGATACTTTCACAGCCACTGTCCCTTACAGACAACTGCTGAATTCTAGAAGGATTTCTACTCTACCAACACAGTATCTTAGGGAGACAGACTAGAAGACAGGATGATTAGTTTAGAAATTATGCTTCTGGCTAGGTTTGAAGTTTCTTGATAGCAGATATTATGCTGTACTGCAAAGTTGTGGTTCTCCAGATGGACACCATTACTTTTTTTTTTTTTTTTGCCTATTTTTCTGGTGTCCTCTGGAAGTTATGCAATGTGTAACCTGTGTAGCTGTGTTTTGCATTTCATTATCCCTTATATCTAGCATAGTGATAAGAACCTAGTGGGTGCCTGCTACTTACTAGTTGAAAAAGTTTGTATCTGTCCACTCAGCCACCACCTTTTTCATTTTCTTGGACCAGCTAGGCAGAGAGATTACAGGGAAAGCAAACAGTTTTTAATATTAAAAGCTAAGCCTTGTTGGTTCTTAGAGGAAGGCTGTAGTTTCTCTGAGCATCAGAAGTTTGGAGGAATTTAAAAAGACTTCTTTTACTTCCTCTACCATCCTTCTCCAGTCTTTTGTGACCATGACCACTTCTAACCAAGGCAAGGTGAACAGTAACCCAGCAGAAGGAAAAGTCAAGTGTTGTGGCTTTAATGGACAACAGAAGTTGGGAAACTTACTGAATAGGCAGCCAGTGGGGAGGAGGAAAAGTGATGGTCTCCAGTGACTAGTGAGAGAAAAAAGGAGACTGTGAAGTGACTAAAAAGAAATTGCAAACTAGTGAGAAGAATACAATCAGCAATTGTGATAAGGTTAACTCAGAGACCTGTTGGAATATGGTATAGAAGTGGCAGATTATATGAAATAATATTTCTGAAAAAAATATTACTGAACCGTCAGAAATTCATAAAATCTCTAATTTTTACATAAGAATTATTTTCAAGCTTACCAGTAAACTTGGTTGTCATATATTATACCAAGAACCGCTGCTACACTAATTGCGTACGCTGCACAGTCTCTGAATAGGGGCCAACATGATAGTGTTGAGACCTGTAATATGGTAAGTTATTTCCATTACATTGTAACTTCTTCAAGTACAATCCTTAGTGTAATACTAAAATTGTTTATATCTTTGTAGTTAAATGTTGTTATCTTTTGCATATTGCTTAGAGAAAAAAATGTAAAATTGTGTTCTAACACATGGACTTTCATAAATCTGACCAAGAGCTATTTGTGGATTAACATTAAATTGAATACATGTTGTTTTTCTACTGATTAATAAATTGATTGCACATATTATTAGTGCCCTGTTGTCCATCCCAGATAACGAACAGTTATCTTTAGAATTTTTTAAGACAATAAATTTTGTTGAATGGTTTTGTTACATACCATGTTAGATAGCAAGCCACAGGCAGCACAGATGCCAAGGAGATTATAAATTGCAGATCCAAGAATGGTGCTAATGCCGATATCTCCCTTTGTGATAAATACACCTATGTGCAAGATAGTAGCAGCTAAGTTAGTGTTAACTTGAAGAAAATAAAAATCACACTGAGTAAGCAAAAAGTATAAGGAGTATAAGGAGCAATATTTACCTAGGAAGGCAGTAACTAATTCAGGAGCTGAACTACCCGCTGCCATGAAAGTTGCGCCTGCAACATCCTGAGACAGTCCAAGGGCTGAACATAAATGAAATGATTGTTATGCCTAATAAAGTGAAAGAGTATGTCTTTACAACTAAACACAATAGATACTGAAAGCTACAACTTCAATAAAACCACTAATATTTACTTAAACTAGAAAAATAAAATACACAGATTAAAGAGTCCAGTGTTTTGCTTCTTTATGACTTCATTACTTAATCCTTCTATAGAAAGGGTGAGGGAAGGCCAGGAGACTAAAGGGAGTATCCTGAGTGCCAAATACAGGGTTATTTGGAACCCAGAAAAGCGTTTATAGCCGGAGGGCTTGTAGGCGAGTAGCAACAGCATGACTTTGAAAATTAAGATAATTTGGAAATCCTAACCCAACTTCAAAGAAGAAAAAAAAGATAGTAGTTTTTTAGATGTATAATGCAGCTGAACGGAGCTTGTTCACACATCTGTTAAGTCATTTCAACCGTCCATTCAAATTTTCTGGTATAGGAACTTTGTGTAAAATATTATTCAGAACATGGGAGGCTTTGGCTGGGATTTTTCAGTTTGCCATGCAGATAATTTTTGATGATTTGAATGTAGCTGAATTTGGCTTATAGTCACAAGAAAACACGGATATTTAAAAAATTTACAGTTTCAACCTTGTCTAATTACAAATGAGGGAAATTACTTAACTAGATTTAATATTGTATAGTCTATTGATTTAAAACATGGATCTATTAAAATTTTCCTCTAGAATAGGAATATAAAAAAATACTGTAATACTACAAATAGTTTGTGTCTATCCACCAGGCTTACAAGCATGCAAGTTCATAAACTTTACTGACTGACAAGATGAGAGTCTTAAGAAATTTTTTGTCCTTTCAATTTTAGGGCCAAGGGACCTACCATGGGAAGGAACAGAGAAAGCCTTAGGCTGAGATAGGTTTGCATAAGAAATAATCTCCAACCAGGCTTTACTGATAAACAAAAAACTAGCCAATAGAGGTAGCATGCCATACGTTAAATTATCTACCCTAGGTCACAAAGTATCAAAGTCAGAACTAGGATTTGGGTTTTCAAGACTTGATGGCAACTCTTTGTTGATGTTTATTGTCGTTTACTATACCTATTGGTTTTTGACGCTTCAGTCTTCCCAGATACTCAAACTCTGGTGTGCTTGGTTGAGTCCTTGTCACAGGTGGTTGGTATTTCCTTCTTATTCTTGTCTCTGGGACCACCTGTTGCCTGCACTCAGGTCGACCTTGTTCTCTAGTCTGCTGGGACTGCATTTGAGCTTATTGATTCCTTTTTTGTTTCTTGGTGTGGCAGATTGTATATTACAGCAATAGTTATGGTATTTTTCTGCTCCACATAGATTTCCAGAACCCTTTAATCCCCTACATAAAAGGTGATACAACTTCCTTAGTGTAATCACAGAACATTTCCCTTAAGCTACAACATGGTAAGTCCTGCTACTTTGTTGAAACCCCCATACCGGAGAAACCTCATGAAAAGCCCATGTAGAAATAGAGATGTCTAAGGAATTGCTGCTGTTTCAGTCCCCAGAGTTTGAAACTTCACAGCCTAGGCACCAGACATGTGAGAGAGTGAGCTCTCAGATGATTCTAGCTCCATCCTCTGACCATAGCTGCACAGAAGACCCTGAGTGAGAACTACCTAGAGTAGCTCAGTAAACACCCAAAACCGTGAAAAGTAGTTGTTTTTAGCCACTAGTTTTGGGGTGATAGTTAAGTCAGCTGGTGGTTCATTTATTTGTTGCATTTATTGAGTACCTACTATACGCCAGATGCCTTTTTAATGTGCTAGTAATATGGCAGTGAGCAAAACAGACAAACATTCCTGCTCTCACAGAGCTTTACTTTTAATAAGGGAAAGCGGATAAGATAAGGAAAATAGGTATGATGTTAGAGATAAGTTGCAAAGAGTAAAGGCAGGGAGGGGAGAGAGAGAAAAATGTCCAAGAGGAAGGATTGAAATTTTAGATTGGATAACCAGAAAGGACTTAATTGAGAAGGTAACTAAAGACTTTGAAATGAGGAACTAGTCACTTGTCTCCCTGGGCTAAAAGTGTTCTATGCAGAATAAATGACTGCAAAGGTTCTGAGGTAGAGGCTAGCCTGTGTGGTGTAGAAACAGA
Source organism: Colobus angolensis palliatus (assembly GCF_000951035.1). Taxonomy (NCBI): domain Eukaryota; kingdom Metazoa; phylum Chordata; class Mammalia; order Primates; family Cercopithecidae; genus Colobus; species Colobus angolensis. The sequence goes on along the minus strand of NW_012121598.1, from coordinate 3,251,905 downwards.
AGACATGCACGTCTAGAATGAGCAGTGTCAAGGGAAAGCAGTAGGTGATGAGATTAAAGGTAATAGGCAGATCATGTAAGGTCTTGTGGATCCTAGTAAGGACTTCGGCTTTCATTTTGAAAGATGTGGGAAGTACTTAGAAATCTGTCATCCATATACTGTCTGCTGATGATACCAGCTCCAGTCATTAATTTTATCCCTTGGGGTAATTTGGTCTGAGAGATCCAACCAGCCCTAATCTGAGCTATTTTGACACCTGAAAACCCATTGTGAAAAGTTCTCTTGGGGTGGTTAGAATTATTTAGGCCAGGCCCTCTATTCTGTTTGCCTTTGGTCATGTTGCTTGCTGAACATCTACCTGCAGTGACTAGTGAAGGGTGAGAAATAAATGATTTGTGTAGTTTACATTGTATCCTAGTGCTTTTTGTGTTGTATAAAGGAATACCTGAGACTGGGTAGTTTATAAAGAAAAAAGGGTTTATTTGGCTCATGATTCTTCTGACTGGAAAAGTTCAAGATTGGGCATCTGGTGAGGAGGGCCTCAGGCTGCTTCCACTCATGGCGGAAGATAAAGGGGGAACTGGTGTGTGCAGAGATCACATGGTGAGAGAGGAAGTAAGAGAGAGAGGTGGGTGGTGCCAGGCTCTTTTAAACAACCAGCTCTCTAAAGGAACTAAAGAGGGAGAACTCACCCCCTAGGAAAGGATTAACCCCCATGATCTAAACACCTCCCATTATTCCCCATCTCCAACATTTGGGATCAGATTTCAACATGAGGTTTGGAGTGGACAAATACCCAAACCATAGCATATTTCCTAGTATTTCTTTTCCTGATCAGAGTGATTACATACATATACATGCATATATATAATCACTCTAACCAGTATGTGTATATATGTATAGACACACATATATACTATATTCTTATTACAATTCTGATGTGTACAACTGACCATAATATTTAAAACATAAAACAAAAAAAAAGGAGATGGCTCTGTAATTAACTCTTTTTCATTTTAGAAATGAAGTAAATAATCATGGTGTACAATGCACTCCCATATACATAATTTAATATCAACTATCATGAGATATGAGTGGTGGTATTCCATTTTACAGATAAACAGGCCCAGGAGGTAAAATAATGTCACATGGATTGCAAGGATCTTAAATGTTGGGAGTTAGGGCATAAACCCTGAGCTTGTTGATTCTAAGCCCGATGCTGTTTTTATTTTACCACCGAAATCCGATATAAGAATGCACTTAGGCCAATTATAACATGGTGGGTGATTGAATCTTTTTTGTTTACACGTTGTGGCACTGGCACCATAATCACCCTCATTCTATTTTTTCCTGGTGGAAAAAATAGTTATTTGGAAGTTTTCTAGCACATTCTAGAGAATTTATAGATTTAGTGCTGCTGGATGTTACCATGAATTGTCTTTCCAAATCAAATCAGGGCTAGATAATATGTGGAAGAAATTGAAAGAGAACAGAATGCCTTATCGTAAAATAACTGCCCCAACAGTGCAGCTGAATACTGAACAATCTTTGTTTAGCTTTAGCTGAAGAATGCTTCATTAGAAAACTCAGTCTCAAGGTAGGACAATAGGTAGTTCTTTAGAAAAGTTTCAGTCTCAAAAGGCAGTAAGAATAAAGCTTGTTCCTATTCACTGCACTCAAATTATGAAAGGAAAGATTTCGTATAGATGGATGGATAAAACTTAAAGATATTTTAACAAATTATATCTTAATGTTCTAAGAATATTTTATAAAATGTTTTATACCTCTGAACTTTAGAATAGATTGGCTTTGTCTTCCTTGACCTTTTGGGTAAAATTTCTTTCTGCTATAGTTTATTATTAAAGATAAATTTTTCTAGTTTTTTCCTCCCACAGCTATTATTCTTTTTTTCCTCTATTACTCTAAAGGAATAATCACATATCCTGGAAGATATAGTAGAAATGTTCAACTTGGGTTTTCTTTATAGTTTTAGGTACCAACACGTTGTTTATATAAAGCACAACTTCATAGTAATGAGCTGATTATGAAAATTCATCAGACTTTTTCTTAAATGTGTTCTTTTCTGTGATGCCGTGTTAGAAAGTTTATAATGGTTTTTGAAAATCTCCTTCTGGAAATATGATATAGTAGGAAGAATATTAAACTAAAACTAAGACCTGGATTCAGCCCTGCCAGTAACTTGATATGAGACTTAACTTATTTAGACAAGCCTCATTTTGCCATCTGTGAAATGGAGGATCAGACTACACAATCTAAGGTATTATCTATTTTTTTCAATCTTTACTCAAAGTTGTAGAATGTGAATTCTATGTTTTAAGACTCTATACCACTTTTTTATTTTTAATTAAAGTTCTTTGATAAAACTACCCCCTACCCCCAAGTCTACATTATCAAAATTTAGACAATGAAGGGGAAAAATAGAGGAATACTTTTATCATTGTATTTTAACCACTGCTATCATTTTAATGTATCTAGTCCTTTTCACAGTGTACATTTTAATATAGTTACAGCCATAGGCTATATGCAATTTGGTGTCCTCCGGCATCATTTTAAAAAGTCTGCAAACTTTTGTGCTTTGTGAATGGATTAGAGTTTTAGAAACAATCAAAAGTCTATCAGATCCAACTCTAGCGACTATGGTAAGTAGTCATGCTGAGTCATACAATTTAGGGTCCAAAACGAAGTGCAACAGCAAACTGATGTCATTTTTTTATGATTTGCAAAACTGGTTCTGAAATTAATTTCAAAGGTATTCCTAGAAATATTTTGAATGGAACAAATGCCTAGAGGGGAGAAATAGTTACTAAGAGTCAGGAATACATGACTGCATGTATATGCTCTGGGACGTTTTTAACAAGAAATAAGATAACTTGATTACCTTAATTTACCAACTCATAAATTGAGCAATGAAAGAATGAATTCTGAAACCTGTAATGCTTTTAAAGGCCTGATTCCACCGAAAAAGACTCTCCCTATCCCCAATCTAACAGCTATAATATTACAGTGGATTTCCACCTGCCCTTAGCCTATCATATGAAACATACTTCTTTTATACAAGACACTTTACCTCCAAACCTAACAATTACTTCATTGTTTGTTTCATAACTTTCCCAAGGCCACACAGGTAATAAATGCAGAGGTGGGAAGGGAACCTAGATCTTTTTGACACCAAGAAGCTGCCCTTTCAGCTATCCATGTGGGCAAAGTAAAGAGATAATACATAACTTTATTACTATTTCTTGTTCCTGCAATAGCATCTTGGTAAAATACTGAGTACTTAGCACTTATTTAGATCTATATGCCTGGTATAGATTTAGATGCAATCCAAAGGGACCACAATTTAGATCAGAGAAAAAAGACCAACAAAGAGGATGAAATGCTCTTAGGAGAATGAGTGTATAACAGGGAGGAAGCACTATTCTTAGGTTCTTTGTTCTTTAGTAAAGCTTTTGCTTCTGTAAATTTCATGAGGATTAAAAATCAAACAATCCCCTGAAACTGTAGGCTATCCAAATGCCATACTCACAGAATTATTTGAATCCCAATTTTTTCAATTTAGAAACAATTCTACCTGGAATTAAAACTTGCATTTCTTTCTTATTGCCTATTTCTGAAACATAAAGTAGAACATAAGCAAATATTAGTCCAAAGCAGAGTAAGTGAAAATTTTTTAAAATAAAAAGTAAATATTTAAGTATATTTTCCCCAAACCTTATTATGATCATTTTCATGTAAGACGTGTTGTAATTCAAAGGTATCAGTGTGGTAGAGAGGTTATATCTAATTGAATGGTATATTAGTGTAAAATTTTTTTTAAAGTTTCATAGCTGGCTCACTGTGGAATTTAGACTCTATCAAGTGACCAATCTTAAGGAGTTCTCAGAGTTTTCTATGTATATAATTTGGAAAAATATGAAGAAAGCTGCTCAGAACAGTGGTTCAACACCTCTGAGATCCCCATTACATACCAAAAGGATATTTTGTTTTCATTTTATATCAGCTTTTGTGTTTCTAAAATTAAACTGCTTAAAGAGATTAGACATACTGGTCCTATTTGGTCTTTAAGTAAATATAGTTTATATTATATTTTTAATTTGTATTATATATTGGTTTGTATTTAAATTCTTTAAATTTAAATTTTGTTTAAAAGTGACTTTTTAAACAATAAAAGATGAAGTAAAATGGTATAGATGCTAATGTAAATGAAATAAAAGGAACTTTAAACAGAATATTTTTAAATTTTAATTTTTATATATTTATTTATTTTGAGATGGAATCTCGCTCTGTCGTCCAGGCTGGAGTGCAGTGGCACGAACTCAGCTCACTGCAAACTCTGCCTCCCGGGTTTAAGCGATTCTCCTGCCTCAGCCTCCCGAGGAGCTGGGATTACAGGCCAGGTGCCTGCCACCACACCCGGATAATATTTGTATTTTTGTAGAAACGGGGTTTTACCATGTTGGCCAGCCTGGTCTCAAACTCCTGGGCTCAAGTGATCCACCCACCTTTGCCTCCCAAAGCACTGGGATTACAGGCGTGAGCCACTGCTCCCGGCCTAAACAGAATATTCCAGAGATATTTAAGGTATAGTTTAAAGTTGTCACATGGCTTATTAGATAAAATAACTGTTTTAATAAGCTTACTTCCTACCTTGTCAAGTAGACCTTACTTTTATTTACCTTAAATTTGGTGTTCAAGTTCTAGCAGCTGCACCATAGATTTGGTTATTTGCTCCAAAAATACTTAAATGGGCTTTGGTATTCCCCATCTCCACTTTCATCTTTCCTGAGTAAAGGATTCTAACCTCTGTAGTCTGTTCTTATGTAATAATGAACATTCACTGAATGTTTTCTCTGTGCTACGTACTTGTGTGAGTAGTTCACTTGTGTTTCTTCATGCACTTGTCACACAGCGCTGTGAACTGAAAGTTGTAATCATCCTGTTTCACAGCTGAGATAACAGAGGCAGAGGGAAGTTAGGAACTTTGCCCAAGGTCACAGTGCTAGCAAATGGCAGAGCTGGGATTTGCACCTAGGCTGTCTGGCTCCAGGATGGACACTTTCAATTGTCTCTCTACAGGAGTGTGGCACTAGAGCATATGATGGCTGTGTCCTTGCTCTCCAGCTGTCCAGGGATTCTCAGCATTTGTCATAGACCATTCAGCAACTATATCAATATAGAGATAGAAAAAAGTGGAAAAAGCCCCAAGTAAACAATACCAGATATGACTACAAAGTGACATAACTAAGTTCGCAAACTAAGCAAGGGAATCTTAGGCACAGGTTTCTAAGTCAGGCTTACATGAATGATCAGAGACGACAAAGGCTGCCTCCTTTTCCTTAGTCATTTGGATTCCTCTCTCACTGTGTCTCTGTCTCTCTTCCCCTGTCTCATACACAACCCTCAGGGTATCCATCCTGGTAACATTCTAGAGTAGCACAATTGGTTGGGGATGAGGAAGCTCTCCTTAGGTTTATTCCTCACTCCATTGCCTCTAGCTCCCTTCGCTCTAACTTGGGCTTGGATAATGCTCCTTTTCTGAACACATCTTTAACTCTTTTCCTGGAATCTCCCTTCTGTTTCCCAGCACAGAAGCCAAGGCTTTTCTCCAAATGTGAAATGCCCTGGACAACTAGAGGGTGATACCTTTGTTTCCCCTCTATAACACCGATTAATTTCATTTCGGCCCTCTGTGTTCAGAGAATTATTAGCTTCTTTTCCTATAGAACCTAAATGGAAAGAAAAAGAAGATAGGATTGGAGGAAGGGGACATAGCAACAGCATTTTCTTTTATTGGCTCCATACAGTTAAGATGGTGGTAAAGTGTCTGGGGTTGCCTAGTAGAGATACATGTTTTTCCAGCTTTTCCAGTGTTCGAGGGTAGAGGAGAGGGTGTGTGACTTTTATGATCATGAGCAGAGCAAGGTGAAGGAAGAAAAATCCTTGTTGAAAGCCTCTGGTGGAGGCAGCTGTAGGAGACCAAGACCAACATATGTAGGTCTGAAAGAGAAAGAGCACTGGTTTGACTGAGCGGGGGCCCTGCCAGAACACCAGCAAGAGGCTCTGCCCCCTACCACTTTCAGCTCATCCTTGCACGGAGATGACAATCCTGAGCCTCCTCTAGTCTTCACCTTGCTAAAGATCCTGCTGTTGGCCAAATGAGCCACTGTGGTGACTTGAGGAGTGAGTGGGACTGGGGTGGGACAGGGGACTGCCAATCCTTCCATTGTATTCTAAGTTAGAACTCAGTAAACATACCCCACAAGACATTATAGCCTCATCTATGATGATTAAGTTCCACAGTACCATATTATGATCTCATGATCTTGGACAAATGTTCAGGCCTGGTAACTTATTATGGATAAGTGTCTATAGCATTGATTTACAATCACATATAGGTTGCCAAAGGTCCAAAATGATTTTTGTTAATAATCCAATGTATTCTCTTTATTTTGTAATATATTTCTTCCATAGTAACTGTGGGTATTTGATATTGTTTGTCAAAATTTTCAGTGCTCTCGAGAGGAAAATTTCTTGTAAGATGGTTCAAATAGAACAGTTCTGAAACATCTATATTCTGGCAGCAAATCTCAAACAAGGATGTGTAAAGTTTTATCATGTAGCAGTTGAGATCATGCTTGAGTTTTGGCATTAGAGAGATCAGGACTTTCTCTGTGTGGCTATGTGGTCATGGGAAATTACTTACCCTCCCAGCCTTGGCTTCCTCATCGGTAAAACCCAAACATTAGTCCCTATTTTGTAAGGTTTTTGGGAAGACTAAGTGAAACCATATATATACACACACATATATAATGTTATATACATTATATAAACCATATATTATATTATTATAAGATATATATCTTTCATCTATAATTGTATCATAAGTAACTGATAAAAAATAACACTGTAGTACATTGTGGAATACTTAAGTAAACTGTTTTGAGGGTTATGTTAATAACTATTAGTTGACAAAATGGGTGAAACTATTATGACTCAGTGCTCATCAAGAAACTGGGGAAAGGCAAAGCACTTGCAGACTTTTGAAGCTTGTTTCTGCAGATGTAAACAAATTTCAGGAAAATTGTTTTTTATTGCTGATGTCATAATTTAGATAAGACCATGCTAGACCTTGAAAAGATAATTAATTTATAAGTATTTAAAAATGAATTGAGCTAGCACTATTTCTATCTCATTTTGTTGCCAGTATTTTCAGTGCTCAAGATGAGGGTCAATTTTTAAACAGCTGAAGATTTGGCTGTGGCATGGATATTCATCAATCGCACATCTGTAAGAACTACTGTATTTTGGGGCCTGAGAGACTCACTTGAGAAATGCATGTTTGCTGATGATGTTTCAAAGTTATTTCACAAGGAGCACATTGGAAGTCATTTAGACATATTAAGTCACTTAATGAACATTATTTTGAAGTCATAATCTAAATTTTAATGCAGTAGTGTTTTCTACAGGGTTAGAAAGGTGGTTTTTAATTTATTTTTTACTTCTCCCAAGATAAATTTTTATAAATAAATTTCTTGATAGATTTAATTTTTCAGTCATGTCACCATTCAGTTAAGTCATTGGAAATGGAAATAATTCCTTACAATTTAAATGTCTATGTTTTATATGATTAGCATTTTTAATTTTTTAATTTTTAGTTTTTTGCATTTTTCTAATTAAAAGTGCAGTATTGGCATAAGAATGAACAAAAAGGTTATTAGAATAGAGTTGGGAGCATAGCGACAGATCTACATCTGTATAAGAACTTGGTGTATGAAAATTGATCAACTTTTGGAAAAAATAACATTACATTCTATAGCAAGACAGATTCTTAGTGGAAGAAATAAATAAATGTAAAAAAAATCACGCATGTAGAATAGAATATGATGGTTTTTATGACATATGGATAAAAATGTCTTTCTAGTTATAAAACCAAAAGGAGAATCATAAAGGAAAAAATTTACAAATTTACTTAAAATATTTAAACTTCAAACTTCAATGTGATAAACACAAAATGCAAAAACAAACAACAAACCATGAAAAAGCATATGATACGAAGTAATACTAGAAAAAGGGTTAATATCCTTGTATATTTCTAAAGTCTTGAAAATCAATAAGAAAAAGACAGAATACTCCTGATAGAATATGGGCAAAAAAACACAAAAGCAAAACCACAAAATTCAATAAACATATAAAATATTGACCCTCATGAATAATAAGATAAATACAAATTTTATAAAATAATGTTTAAAGCAACTAAGGATAGTTCACATATTTTTCATGGTTTTCTGGAATGGGTGCTGCTATACATTAAGGAGGTGTAAGTAGGCATGCCTTTTGTGGGATGCCTTTTGCAAATATATATCATAAGACTTAAAATATCCACATCTCTACCTCTTCTTAATCAGGAAATGATCAGAGAAGTAAGCAAAGATTCTATACAATTACAGGGATGATATTAACACAAAAAACTTAAAAGAGGCCAAATGTCCAATGAGAGTAATAGTTTTAAATTTTATGATAAATTTCGACTGGGTGCCTACGACGTGTAAAAACCAGTGTCAGATGCTAAAATCATTTATAGAATCATGGACTATCATGATATCATTAAAAATAATGTTTTTGAAGAATGTTTAATAATATGGAAAAATGTGCATAATAAAATATGTGAGAAAAAGGAAAGATCCCAAACTGTATATAAAGCAAGATTCAAAAGATTTAAAGGAAATATACCAAATGGTAACTGTGTAGATCTCCGGGTGATGGAAATATGGGTGGTTTTATCTTTCTCTTCTATTTTTCTTGTATTTCATGAATCTAAATAAAACTGTTAATTTAATCTTTATTAAAGAAAATATCAATGTCTATGTAAGATGTAATGTCAAGATAAAAGTATAGGTTTGTATCTACTTAAGAAACATTGTAATAAATTAGGCTAATCTATTATATATATATTTTTTCATTAAACAGATAGATGTTGAGTGCCTCTGCTATCACCAGTTACTGTTTTAGATCCTGCAGATACTGGTATACTGCAGCGAACAAGGGAGAAAAGTCACTTTATGGCATTCAGCAGGGGTTGGGGGTGGGGTGATGGGAAAGGGGAGAGTTTACATTCATTCTCTTTCCCTTTATCAAGAAATGGCAGCGATGTGTGTGTGTCGCGGGGTGGGTGGAGGTTGAGGATGCTGCTGTTTCTGTGTAGTCTTGTGAATATGCAATAGGAAATCCAATCCTTAACTTTGACATTGCTTTTCGCTGTAATGTGAGCACGCTCAATCAAATAAATAACCAGCCATGAGACCAAGTCTAGAAACACACTGTTGCTCATATGGTATGAAACATAACTGCTATCCTGGTATTAGGGACCAGTGCACCATTGAAGGTTTATGCTCAGAATTCTGGGCAACATAGACTGTGGAAGGAACAGAGCTCAGAGGCTTGGACTGGCTGATCTTATTTTCAGAAACCAATAACAGAGCTCTTAATTTTTAATAACTGAATTTACAGTTATCTGATGCCTGAGGTCACTTAGGATGCAGGACTTATTTGTCTATTTGTTTATTGGTTCTTAAATATCAATTAATTTCCTTAATGGTAGGATGCTGGGAAAGGAAGATAGGGAGGGTGGTCCTTAATTGCATTTGTTTATCACTTACCTCTTTATAAACAACGTTATAGTGAGCTTAGAGTAAAAATTAAAAAACAGTTTTTTGAAGTATAAAATGGCAAATATTAGGAGTTTCATTGTATTAGGAGCACACACAAAGTACATACAAGTGAAATCTTGGAACAGTTCTTATAACAAACATCCAGGCAGTAGACAAACTAGAGATTTCTGGAAATAGGCAGGAAAATAATAACTGCTGGGTTCTACTTTAAAGAAACTCTGATTCACATTAACTACCAAGAGAAACCACACTCGGCCAGTTCCTTAAGACTCGGGACCCCACAACACAGAAGCTGATGCTCTGCAACCAGTTGAGAAGTACAGGACAGCTGCTGAGCTGTTTCAAAGACAGTCATATCTGTGTGGCACACTCTTCCAGAAGGTTACAGGGCAACTTTCCAGCCACTTACATTCACTGATGATTTCCAGGGAGGGTAGGAAGTACTCATCACAGACAATAGATATGGCCATGAACATGTAAACGATAATTAGGAAATAGATTACGATGCCTCCGTCTCTGCGCTCTTGTCTCGTGAAAAACCCTTCGGGAAACTCTGATGATGGAGAAATAACACATTGGGTGCTATTTCCTGTTAAGGAAAAGGAGGTGAAAGTTTGAAGAGTTTGGAGTCACACATTTCAAGCCCACAGAGAGCTTCCTTAAGAAATCTGTAAGTGTGGGGTAACCGGGTGGAATTTTAAGAACTCACTGAAAATGTGTAAAGCACTTCTGAATATAACACAGTTGTAGAGTTTAAAAAAATTTTTTGGGGGGACTGAAAAGAGATATCTTAATGAAATATGTTGATGACGGTGAAGAATTAAAAAGAGGAAATCATGAGAACACTCCTCCTTGTTTTTATTTCTGAATCTCTCCTCCCCAAGTAGAAACTGTATCTCTGATACATGAAGATTTCTATTATCTGTACAATTCCGTTTTCTCATTGCAGAGCCTAAATTGTTCACAGGCCTGCAAAAAATCATCCACTGCTGTAGAGAGAATTTCTAAGTTGAAAGATTTTTTTTTCACCAAAAAGTCTCCAAGAATAAAAATTGGAGACTTGGCCTACTATGATCTCTGTGAATTACTTTGGAGTATATTTAAGAACTTATTTGAAGGATCAAAAGTGTTTGATATCTTTTTAAATGCTAAAATTCGGAAGCATAAGTAAAAGTGAGCCCATTGAGAATTTTCCTGTTTTTGTCCCTTCATCTGCATGTGGTAGCAGCAGCAGCTGCTGCTGCAGCAGAGGTAACTGACCCCAGTGTCCACTTACCTGTGGCCCTTGGGAGACGCTGGGGCAGGGAGGCCCCTGGGACAGGCAGACGTGCAGTGGCCCACAGGATGCCGAGCAGCAGAGCCCTTCTTGCCCATGTATGGCCCCTTTTCGTCTGCATTTCTGCTGTGCTCTTACTGCAGTGTGCAGCTTCAGGAAGGGAGAAGAGGAGGATTAAGCTGGATCATGTGAGGAGTCTCCTTCCTGCCCAATACCCTGCCCAGGGCACATCTCAGCAAGGCCAGCATGGGAGAAAGGGTGAGTGCAGCCAGCCAAGCTTCCCTGATCAGGAGACCCAATCTCCAGGAAGGCCGGAGGAGACGGACGAGATCCGACAACCATTGTCTATAGCTATTTCCATGGCCTACAGTCTCTAAGGGCAGATCAAGGCAGCTTGTACTTTAAGAAAATGCGTGGTTTTATTTAACGTCTTCATACTGGCTCTGCTTTTGACTTTCTCTAGATTTGTAAAAAGTTGGGTTTGCAACTGCTTCCCATCTCTCTTCAGCCCTTTCTCCTAGAAGTTGTTGGGGTTGATATTAATATATGTACATGCTTTGGCTAGCTTGGTATCCTTTCATATTTCTGTTTTAGCCTCTCATCTTCATCTTCAGTTAGGGCCAAAGGGAGAAAGGCCAGTTAGGACGTCACTGCAATCATCTAGCTGAGAAATGATAGTGGCTTGAACCAAGGCAGTGGCAATGGGGATGGAGAGTAGCCGACAGTTCCAAGAATTATTGAGACAGAGTGGATGCTATTTGATCATTGATAGATTGTGTTTTCTGCCAGAGGGAGCTATCTAAAATGCAAATTTGACATAGCAGGTAATGTTTAAATATAGACTACTATCTTCCCTACTCTAACATTTATGAGGCTTGCCAAGATATTTAGAACTTTTGGCAGTGTAGTAACCTATAGCTAATAGCACAGGCTACAGAACCAGACCACATGGTTTGAGCCCTAGCACTGCTACTTACTAACTTACTTGACTTTTGGCAAGTTATTTAACCTTTCTGCTGCACTGTTCCACTATCTGTAAAACAGGGATCACCTGTATTTGGGTTGTGTGGTAAGACTTACAGAAATGAACGCAAATAATTTGCTTAGAATGACC
>NW_012121598.1:3209077-3239611 GCF_000951035.1 Colobus angolensis palliatus | reverse complement strand
TTCTTTCCTTCTTTCTTTCTTTCTTTCTTTTTTTCTTTCTTTCTTTCTTTCTTTCTTTCTCTATTGAAATAGAAGCGTTTTTTTCCATAAAAATTTTTGTAGTTTTGCAACTTTCATGGTTCCTTTGCTTTGCAGAAAAAACGCAAACATTGATATGCTTGGTAAGTTCTCTATTTAGACACCAGCTCTATCTGACAGAACAGAGTAAATCCCTTCCTGATGTCTGTGATCTTGGGTCGGAAACAAGTCTCAAACCCTCCTTTGTTTTGCTGGGAATGGGTATCCCTTATAAACCTCTCCCAAACCGTCATTTCTAGGAACTAGATATTCAGATGTATGATGTGATTGTGAGGCTGGGATAATGAGTCACCAAAGCATAGCCCAGTATAGAGCAGATTCTCAACAAGCAGAGTCCCAGCTGTCTACACTTGCAGGAAGCAGCACCCTGATCACTGGAGAGTGGCCTAGGTGCATTTAGTTTTGTGCTGAGTGGAAGTGTCTTGTGAGCCTCTCCTCTTCAACACACAGTACTTCAATCAATTCATAAAACATCATCAACAAATAAATTCCCAATAATATAAAAAGCTCAAACTCAAAGTGAAAACTTCCAATGCACATTGTCAACTAATTCAAGAGAGAGGGCAAGTGTCTGAAGGTACAAGCCAATTGCAATGGAACAGCAGAAGTGCCTTGCACATAGTTGGTTCTCCATCAACGTTTGCAGATTGATTACATTGCAATGATCTTGAAAACACATTGCCAGAACATGCTTGTTCTAAGCAAATTACCATTTAAACATGGATTTACCAAGAAAAGACAATTTAGGAGATGAATTAGATTTGCTTTACACACATTCTTCATTTTGCAAAAGCATCTTAAAGATATTTTTCTTGTAAAATAACACACAGATAAAGCTACATAAATGAATAGTTTATTATATTATTATTATTTTTATAAGATGAACACCCTTGTAAACATCCAAGGTCAAGAAATAGAAATTTGCCAGCCAGCCTAGAAGCCCCTTTGTGAGCCTTAGTCTCCTCTCTTCCCTTTCTCTGAAAGTAACCACTCTCCTGACTTGCAATAACTTCTTCATGTGTGTAGTTTTAATAGTCTGTGATCTAATTGAGTGCATCTTTAGGATGCTATAACTTAATTTTGCCTTAAAAAGGTATCTTTTAATTTTCTTTTAGTCTATAGGTCTCCCTTTTTTTTTTTGTCTTCTGTTTGTCATAACTTGTCTCCGGGAAAAGCCCAGGGCATTTGATCTGCAGAGTTTCCTACCGTTTTGATTTTGATGATGTGTCCTTGTGATATAGTTCAATATGTTCCTGTCTTCTATGTTTTTGTAAGCTGGCAGCTGGATGCGGAGGTTTGATCAGACTCAGTCCTATCCCTCTGGCAAGGCTATAGGTGGTGATGTGTTTGTTCACAGGAAGCACACTGTGTCTGCTCATCTCTCTTTCGTAATGTGAGCAGCCACTCATGCTCATTACTCCCATTAATTAACTCCCATTAATTCTTTGGGAGTTGCAAAAGGGTGGTGTATTACTTATGGTCCTCTAGAGGGACAGAACTAATAGGATATATACCTGTATGTCTATCTCTGTAACATATATATATGTGTGTATGTATATATGGAGTATGAGTTAAGTAGTATTAACTCACATGATCACAAGGTCCCACAAGAGGCCATCTGCAAGCTAAGGAGCAAGGAAGCCAGTCCGAGTACCAAAGCTGAAGAACTTGGAGTCCAGTGTTCGAAGGCAGGAAGCAGCGAGCACTGGAGAAAGATGTGGTCTGGGAGGCTAAGCCAGTCTAGTCTTTTCATGCTTTTCTGCCTGCTTTATATTCACTGGCAGCTGATTAGATGGTGCCCACCGAGATTAAGGGTGGGTCTGCCTTTCCCAGCCCACTGATTCAAATAAATATTACTCTCCTTTGGCAACACCCTCACAGACATGCCCAGGATCAATACTTTGTATCCTTCCATTTAATCAAGTTGACACTCAGTATTAACCATCACAGGTGGCATTCTAATTCTAATTTATTCTTCATTCATCAGTGTGAATATTTTACAAAGACATGATTTCGATCATCTACTCTTTGAATACCCAGGGGTACCCAGTTTCTGATTCTTTCTCTTTATTTATAGGTTTTCAAAACAATAAATTTGTTCCCTATTTTCCTCCACAAATAACCAATTAGATTAAGTTATTATGAATTAATATATTTAAATATATTTGATGGGTTCCAATCAATTGCAATTATTATCCATGTTGAAGCTCAAATTGTCTCATCATTAGTCAGTAGGAGCCCCTCCAGCGTGATTTCTGAGCATCTTTGACATGATCTTCATCATCTTTGATAGCTTCCTCACTACCTGGTATAAAAAGATGTTCCAGGCTCATCTTATATATGAAATCATCCATTTCTCCAAAATCTTAATTTTTTTAAAGTGGAATGTATTTCAAGACTGTGGTCTAAGAATCTGGGTTGCTAGAGGTGCTCATTGAAACTGGGTGGGTTATCGTCTCTAAATCTCAGTCTCTCTGTCTCGGACACACACACGAACACACACACAGACACACAAACACACATTCCTAGCTCTTAATAAAATACATCATGAGTTATTACTGATACTTAGCATTCAAATTCATGATGACAACTTTTTATTTTAATCTGAACTTTTTCTATGCTAACTCTGTGTCCCCTTTCTTTCATACCACACGTTATGGTTCCCAAGAACACAGGAGATGACAAAATAGGAATATCCAAAATTTTATAATTTATGATTTTATAATTATAATTTATAATTCATCAATATTGTTATTTCACACTGGTATATAGGTAATGGTACCGTATTACCTATATACCTATATGTGGTACCATTACCTATATGTCAGTGTGAAATAACAATATTGATACCACCACACCCAATATAAATACTGAGAAGAGTTAAACATTTGTGCACATGCTCTTCCATTCTCCCTCTATTCTTTTAAGAGCTATAGTCTCTGTACATTGCAGCAGCATATAGTCATTAAATCTACCGTTTCTCCCTTTTAACCCACATTTTGCCTTGGTTCTACAAGTTATGTGTTTAATGCTTGCCATGAGTCCTTAGGCTGTTATTTCTCTAGATATTTTGATACCTGCAACTTATTTTCTAGTAGATTGCTGGGAAGGGCCTCTGGGAACAATATTGCTTGAGTTCTGTCATGTTGGTAACAATTTGTCAACGATCTCTGTACTTGAGAGTCAGCTCTGCTGGATGTAAAATCATTGGCTTGCATTTTTTCCTTTGAATATCTTAAATATGTTACTCTGGTTTTTTCTACCATAAAACATTGCTACTGACAAGTCAGTAATTATCTAATTTTTTTCTTTTACAAGCCACTTGCCCTTTTTTTCTAGATACCCAAAGGATTTTTTTTTCTCTTAAACTTCAGTAATTTTACTAGAATATATCATAGTGTGGGTCATAGTAGGTCAGCATTCTTAGGTCTGTAGTGTGCTCTTTCACTAAGTAATTTCAAATCCTTTTATTTCAGGAGTGTTTTCTTGAATTGTAGTCCTTAGTATTTGTTCTGCCCTCTTTCTCTGGATTTCTTGTTCCAAAGACTTCTACTATTTCTATGTTGGACATTTTTTTAGTATCTTTGATATTGTAACTTGGTTACAAATCCTCTTTGTCTCTCTTTCCAATTTCTTTTTTGACTTAAAATTTTTTCATGCTTTTTCCTTTCTATCTCTGAAGACATTATCTGTTGTGTTTACTGCTCTTGCGTTCCTTGTAGCTTGATATTAATTTTTGAGATGGCTTTTATCCTTTATTCTTTTATCCTTTATTCTTATCAGAGTCCTACTACCTAATTTCTGAGTTTTTTTTTCCACTTCTGATTTAGGTTGTTCTTTATGTTCTGTATGATTTCCTTCACAATTTTTTTTATTTTTTAGATTTTAGAAGGTTGCAATTTTGATCTGTTCTGTGGACATGTCTTCCTGGCACACTTCTATTGTCTGAAGGGATGTAATTCTACTTCTTATTATTTTTTATTTTTTTTATTTACTCATTTTTATTGAGACAGAGTCTCACTCTGTCACCCAGGCTGGAGTGCAGTGGCACCATCTTGGCTCACTGCAACCTCCACTTTCCAGGTTCAAGCAATTCTCGTGCCTCAGCCTCCCGAGTAGCTGGGACTACAGGTGTGCGCGCCACCGTGCCTGGCTAATTCTTGTATTTTTAGTAGAGACGGGGTTTCACCATGTTGGTCAGGCTGATCTCAAACTCTTGACCTCAGGTGATCCACCTGTCTCAGCCTCCAAAAGTGCTGGTATTACAGGTGTGAGCCACTATGCCTAGCTCTTTTATTCTTACAATAACTTTGTGTGGGCTTTGACCTCTATGCCTTTCTTTTCTCATTTTTATAGAAAATTAATTTTTCTTGAACTTTTAGAAGAAAGTGTTATTCACTATGGCTTTTCTCAATTCGCAGAGCTCCCTCTTTTATTGTTTCTTACAGTGTTCAAAAATAACATGACTTGCTTTCTGAGGTTTCCTGACACAGTCCTCCACGCCTGTGTTTATCTGGATCTTCTCTTTCCCTTTATTCTGAAATGTCTGTGTCCTGCTTAGCTTTTCTGCCATGGGTAACAGTTTCAGTGTATAGTTTAGGACCTCCATGCACTGGGCCCTGTCCTGACAGGAGCTCTTGCTGATCAGTTTTGAGAGTTCATATGGGTCAGACCTTACTATGACCTCTATATTCACCTGCTGTTGGAATGAGCCAAACCTTTTAGAGTTGTAGCTATTGTTCTTGAATGATCTTATGGCACTTTAACAAATACCTGTTGTGTATTTTGGGGTCTCCAGTTCTCAGGTCAGATTCCCTGTGCCCTTCCTGCACTTCTCTCTCATAGAAGCTGATACCATGCATAGTTGGTGTCATCATGATAGTTCGTCCCCACTCATTTGTATCTGAGTTTCATAGGGATAGCTTGACATAATTATAACTCTTGTCCATGAGTCTTTGGATTTGCTATCTAGTTGCTTTGTCTATTTCTATGTAGGGATTTGGAGAGATTGGAAAACCATGTAACTTCTGCCTCCATCTTCAAAAAGCTTTTTGTTTTTAACCAAAAGCATTCATTTTATTTATTCATAAAATAAAAATTATTTTAGTACATTGCACATGTGATTTGCTTTGTGAAGACTCTCATACATCTCTAAGCCCTTCTGCATTTCGGCTTATATTTTCTTTTTTATAATTATGACTTTTCATTTACTTAAATATTTTGATAAACATACATGTTTCTTTAAAAGAACTATACAAAAAGGACAGTTTTCTGTTTTGTTTTGTGTTTTAAGATGGATATATTGGGGCATAACTCTACCATAAGTCAAAGAACATCTGTATTATGTAAAGTTGCATACAGCTAAATTGTTATACAAGTTTGTGCTGAGACCAAATGAAACAAAACTTTGCACCTGTTGGATGTTTGATTTTGGGAAAGTCACTTCACTTCTTAGGGCTTCCTTGTTCTCATTTGTAAAATGAAAGGTCTGGGCCAGATATGATTCTAAGATATGTTCTTAATTCTACTCATTAACATTTGCTAGTATGAAACAATATTAAGCACTGAATGGCTTGTACTAAAAATGGAAATTTAAATAAATCAATCAATAAGCCATCTCTTGAAATAGCCAAGTAAGCTTGCCCATTAAAATCAACACAGCGGTGGTTACTGAGCTGTGATCAAGTTATGGACGGGCAGTCATTTTTTCCCCATAGGGAAAAACCATCAGAAAGATCTTCAGCTCTTACTTGCTCATGGACCAGCTTCAGGTTAACAGTCTTCCCCATATACCTGGACCTCTGATTCCTCTGATTAGCTAGACGGCAGCTGTGATGTTTGGGAATCAAAGCTAACATGTTTACTAAGCACAAGGTATTCATGTACACTATTCAGTGCAGTTCTCCCACAGACCCTAATGAATAGAGTAGTTCTCACTGGCTGCTCACCAGATGTGCCTGGTGGCTTTTAAAATTACTGCTGATTTGGTACTTACCCAGACCAATTGAATCACAATCTATAAAGATGGCTCAGAGATAGATATTTTTAAAAATTCCTATGTGATTTCAGGAGGGTGGAGAACTACTGGGGTGAATATTGCTAAGCCCTGCTTTATAGATGATTGATTGAGTCAGTTACCCAAGATCTGAGGATCCATAGCTTCTAAGTGACAGAGACAGGATGTCGACAAAGGTCTGTCTAAAGCCAAAGTACCTATGAATATCCTTAACTACTAAGCTGAGCCAACTCCTCAGAATCTGTTTCATGAGGGCATGAAATCACGTCTACCTAATTTCCTACAGCACTTCCAGTGTACAACACAGTGTACACATGGTGGGTATCTAATAAACATTATTGAATGAATGTATAAAGTAGATAAGCTAGTCCACCTTGAATTTTATTTGATAACATCCACAGGACCCTGAGTTTTAATAACACACTGAGTTTGTTGAGGTGTGACTAGCTGGGGCTGCCATTGTGAGTGGTAAAAGAATTTGCCAGGACTGTTATAGGTAAAAAAACAAAAAAAAAGGCAGATTTGATAAAATTCAAAGATACATTGCAAGGGTGCAACAGGCAGCACAGCAGAGAAGGGGTTGTCTGCAAAGAGGCAGGGGCTGGAGGGAAGTTTTATAGGGTCATATTGGAGGGGCTACACGCAGATAAGGTATGCAGATCAGGTCCTGCGACTGGGGCCTACATGTGAATGAGGTATTTGGAAACAGGATGTCTGCAGGTTGTCTGTGATTAGCAGTTTATCAGAATAATTATTCTCTCCGACCTGGAGCCCCTTCCTTATTGTTGCTTGCTTACCTTATTAGGACTCCGCAGGGTTTTTCGTACATTTGCCTTTCTATCTCATCCAAAAGGTCATCTGCCCGGTTCTCGAAGCACTTGTCTGAGCTGTCCCCTTACTCAGCGGCTCCATTAGCTCTTCAGCTCCACCTGCTGATGCTTCCACACAGGTTGGGCTTTCCCACTTCCCTTGAAGGGAACACAGGCCAATGTAGTGTTAGGAGGCCTGTGAAATCTTTCATTGGAAAAGGCATTCTGACTCTCTGCCACTGAGTGAGGAGTTCGCAACGTTGACCACCCTTGCGCTTTATTGTCTGCTCCCCCATCCCTCGGTGTGAAGGTTTCCATAGGCGTCCCTGATCACTACGAAGACTAAGGCAGGGAAAAGAAGCAGATGGCTTGAGCTATTCTGTACTCCGACTCCAGCTTGTCAATATTACTTGTTTATTTTTTAATTTTTTACTGGAATACATAATATACATGCAGAAAAAAAGTTCATGTTTTGCAGTTACCTTTTGCAATCTAAACATTGCAGAGTCAGATCTCGTGGGTAACCCTTAGCAAGGTGAGTGAGTAATTGCTAAGAATGAAATGCCGAGTGGATTTTGAATGTAAATGCATTGTTATGTGGAGCCTTCATTGCCTCAGTTGCTGCTGTCCCACAGGCGGCTTTCCCTCAGGATCCTGGAGCAGGACACCAGTGTGGGCATCAGCTTGACTAAGAGCTTTCAGCTCACCTACTGAGTCTCTTTTTTTTTTTTTAATCTCTAACCATCACATGACTTTCTAACTGGAGTCACATCCATGACTGAGTGTTGAATGGCGTTTCATTCGATGGTTCACACATTCACAAGGCACCTGCCAAATTCCCCAGACCCTTGTCCGTTCCCAGACTCAAGCTGGGCACTATAACTGGGGTTGAGCACTAGGTTAGCGCATGAGTGAACATTCCTAATTTTCGACCCAGTTCAGATTTGGTCTAATTTAACTGCTGTACGTCTCCAATGCCGTGAAACTTGTCTAAAATATTTTCAGTTCCTAGGAGGCCTTCACTGTCTTCTCAAAGTTATGCTTTTTATTTCCTTCACTGGAAGGCATTTTCTAGTCCTCTGAATACTAAGGGGGAGTTTAAATTATGTTGGCAGTAGTCAAGTTTTGCAGATCAAATATTATTTAAAATAAATAATATTTTAGAGTGGAAATAATTTTAGAGCTTGCCAAATCTGGGTTAAATTCTTCCTCCCCATTCTTTCTGAAACAGTCAATGTGGATAATACCATACGCTTTTTAGGCTGTGTGATAAAAGACAAAAATATAAACCCCTTTTCCCTCTGTACTATAACTGCATGAGAGCACATTTTATGTTAGTAGAACTTGGCGGAGTCCTTAACTCTCAATGAAATGGAATGCATTGAGCAGGCCATCGGCTGGGGAAAAAATTAACAGATAAGACATTTTCATTAGCTATATTTACACAGAATGGAATTGGATGTTCAGCCTTTGCTCTTGGATGCTTGTTGCTCTTACTTCGTTTGTGCTAGCCTTACTCTGCCTTTGTTCTCAGAGTCTGAATAAAAGCCTTCCCTGAGTGTTTTAGTATGTGGTGGTTTAAGGAGTGGTCCAGAAAAAAGCCTGCCTCTTGCTTGGCTTTATCATTTTCTCCCCTAGCTCTGTTTCGTCAGAGGGGGTGGCCAGTGAGAACAAGAAGTGGAGGGGCCCTGACTCAAATACAATAGAGTGTGGAGATTTATTTCCTTCACTTTAATATAATAAACCCCTCAGGGTCTGAGTTAGCACCATCATTTTTCCTTAGTCTGCTATGTGAAGGCTGCCATCCCTGTGTGGGGAGATTAATGCCTCCTTTACTATAAATAATCAGGATGAAGGAATTCATCAGGGATGCTTCAAAATTTGCTGGGCTTAGAAGTTCTCCTATAGGTTTGGAACTCAAAAGCCAAAGAACTGAACATACAAGACTCTGGTCCTGAAGAGAAAAAGCCAAGGAATGCTTTATTATAATTCTCTCTGTCCTGGGATAAGACATGCAAATTACTCAATGTGCTTTGAAGTCCTTCCTTAGCAATCAGAGAGGGAGGTTGTCATATCTCTGTTGTTGTTGCAACTGTTGTTGCAGAGGATAGGGGTGCTGGTATGGGGCTAGAGAACAAGGAGCAGAATTGACCATAAAGACTGGCCATTGTAATCTGAGTAGCTTAGTACATCATGCCCATGTGGTCCAGGACTGTTCCTGGGACTAGGACTATGGCCATTCCTAGCAAGTCTGTCTGTTGAGTGCATGGCCTGCAGAAGTCTTTGTGAAAAGGGTCCCTGTGTTCTGGCCTGCTGGGCTACTGTTTTAGATATGCCCAAGGAATTAGAACTATATTACGTTTTTTCTAGAACGTGAGGATACACAAATCTCCCCCTTTGCCTTTCTCTCCCTCGTTTTCCAGTTCTTTCTGAAACTATTAGGTCACTGTGGTCTACATGGACATGGGCTTCCCACATCCCCCTTCAGGAAGGAATGTCACCCCAGCTGCTGTGAGTGCCAGCTGGCAGCCCTTCACGCACTTCTCAGCAGCAGGGAACCACCTCACCTGAGGGCAAGAGGTTCACAGGGTAGCTCATGTCCAGGTAAGGCAGGGACATCAAAGCCTGGCGATTTCAGCCTGACACACGGCTCTAGTGGCTAATACTCATTTCGGAGCTGCCCTCTGGTTTAGCTGAGGCTTTGTTGGACTTAACTTTGAAGTTTGACTTCTCCCACTTCCCGATCCTTCTCCCTCTCACAGTTGCTGAGTCCAATAAATACCTTATACTCCCAACTCCATCTCAGTGACAGCCTTTGAAGATCTCTATCTTCAGTGATTTTATCTCCCTGATAGGCTCAGCTTGCCCAGTAGCCTGGTAGAGTTCTGTGCTCAGACTTCCAAACTTTACTCTTGATATGTAAACAGTGAGTTTTAGATTTTAGAAAATGCTTTTTTTTTCCTTCAACAAATCTTGGCTTTCAAAACTGTTGTCCTCTATAGATTGAAGGAAAAAAATTGCATTTGACACTTGAAGTTGGGGAATGACTCCTTTGCTCTAGGCTGCCTTTGGCCTTTACTTGAAGCAATGAATGCCATTGATTCAATGCGTGGGTAGCCGTAGGGCAAAAGGAACTGAAAAAAAAAGTTGGAAGGCATTTTGAAAACATTATCTCCATTGTATCTCTATGAAAGAGTTTTGTAAACTCCAGAGCACCAGGCAAATGCTGGTTGTTACTGATGGCAGAGCACTGCGGCAGTGTACTGAGCACTGGGCTGGCCGCCTCTTAGTCTCCCTCAGCAGACCCTGCTGTTCCGCGTAGTATGGGGGCTGGGAAGTGTGGAAGGGATGAGGTAGCAGCTATGATGGTGGGATTGGCTGTTTTCTAGCTATAATCTTTTTATCTCAGCGACCCCCGCCTCGTGTCCTGGGCTTTCTGCCCTCCTTTTGAGGCATGTGCTTATTTTTGTGGCTCTGGAGGATCTTTCTAATGAGATTTTCCTTCTGGATACAAAGGGAACGGGAGGTTTCATTTCAAGGGCAGGCTGTCCTGCGCCTTCTGTGCTTGCCTTTTGAGCATGACTGCACAGCCATTAAATTGTCCTGCATGTGGAATCACACTCATATCATTGGTGTGGCCACTGGAGAACCTCAAATGAGTAGCCACCTTAGGTTTCCTTCTTAAGGGATGTGGTTTAACTGCAACATTGAGTGTCCGCACAGCACCCACCCCATTAGCAGACTTGGCTTCCTCTGCAGAGGATAGGTGACCAAGAGAAACACGAACGGGGGCTGCCATGGCAGTAGCATCTCTCAGACACCGAACTTCATAGACAGACCAGGTCTTTGCACCTAGGAGACAGAAGCAGAGCTCAGAAGTTTCAGCAAAGTCTCAAGTCTTACTCTCCTGAAGACCCACAGTTTTCTGTTAAAAAAAAAAATCATGAAAGTCATTTGGCTCTTCCACGTGGCAGAGTAGAAGTTTCCTAAAAATGTATATTATTAATCAAAATAGCTCTTTTGAGCATGCACTGCTCTAAGCATTTACATTTATTATGATATTTAATTCCTATAATAACTTTAGGAGAAAGTCGTCACTAATATTCTCATTTTATATATGAGGAAGGAGAGGCACAGGGAAGTTAAGTAAAAGACACCCATTCTGGTGCAGTCCCTAACTGTTCATAAGGGGTTGCTAACTAGGTTTTCAGTTACTGAGTAACAATTCATAGAGCACCTGCTGTATACCAGATGCAGTGCTAACGCTGGAGACAGAGTGCTGAGCCAATAAACATGGTCCCTGTACCGGTGGAAGACAAGGAGTGTGTGGACCTTGATGGGCAGTATCTACATATCAGTATTTTTGTTTTGTTTGCGGGGAAATAAAACCTCTTAAAAGCTCAGTTGGGAGAAACCAGGTTTCTGGAACGTTTCTAAAGGACGTATTATATGTGGCTCGTTTTTCTTCCCCGTTTCCAATCTCAGTGAATGATGCCACCCAGGTTGTCACCCTTGACTCCTCCTTCTCCCTTCCCTCACAGCATCCATCAATCACTGAGTCCTGATAACTCTGCTTCCTGAACTTCTCTTGAGTTAACTCACTCCTCCCCATATCCATCACCACCATCATCTGTTGCCCAGAGTTCTGCGATAGCCTCCTGACTTGTCCCTTGTCGTCTCTCTTGCCACCCTACAGCCCACGGTCCTTCCAACAACTGTGTGTCAAGTGGGCGGTTGAATATAGGGGTCTAGAGATCACAGGTGCAGCCAGGCAGGCAAGGAGGAGCTGGCAAATGAATTTCAGAAATGGAGTCACTGAAGTAGAAGGAAAACCAGAGGAATGTGGTATTTCCAGAGTAGAAGGTGGGCGGCTTTAAAGGAGGGAGCAGTTAGGGGTTAAGATGAAATATGAAACATCCCCTAACATTTGCCAGCACGGAGATCATGGGTGTCTTTCAGAGAAGTTTCAATGGAGTCCTGTGGGTAGATGTGAAATTGGAGTAAACGCTTAGAAGTGGAAATTAATTAATTAATTTTTCTTTTTTCTTTTTTTTTTTTTTACTGTATGTGAAAGAAAAATTGAAGAGCAGCTGGAGGGGGGATATTGAGTGCGGGAGTTGGTTTTTGTTGTTTGTGTTTGTTTTTACCATGTTAAACCTTACAGTATGTTTACGCATTGATGGGAATGATTCGTAACAAGAAAGAGATCGAAAATGCAGCAAAGAGAGAGGAAATCCTTGAGGTGCTGGGGCTCAGGGTTCCAGAGCCTCAAGGGGAAGTGGCATTTGTTGGATGAACTCTGCTTTTCCCACTGGAACAGGGGCAGGAAGAGAGATATAGATAAAGGAGACTTATGGATTTGGTGGGGAGGAAGATGCATACATACTTATCTGATGGTTTCTATTTTTCTAATCATAAAAAGCATTTAAAAATGTTTAATTTATATTTGAAGGAGGTTTGAGGAGAGAGACTACAGAAGATATAAGATAATCATTTTGAGGCTGGAGAGGCTAATTAACTAGGGAAATGTAAAGGAAGTGTTGAGTGTTTTGTTCAGATTTCCACTGTGGGTTTAAAGTGCATCTGGTCAGCAGGATCGTGTTTGTGTTTTCCCTCCAGTAATATTCAGTTTTTCAAATGCAGGTGTGGATAAACTGGACTCAGTCAGACTTGGTTTTATTCCAGGCAGATGTGACAGAAGAGAGAGGAGTCAAGGAGGAGATGACGTTTTCAAGGAGGTGATTGGGATGATAAGCCCTGTGATCTATATGAGTAAGAAGGAAAATGAAAACAGGAGCTGGCGGCTAGATAATGAGAAAGTGGTTGTTGGTTTGGGGATACCGGTGAGGCTGACGACTATGTCAGGGAGCTGGAGCTAGGAGGTATGGGTCAGAGATGGGGCTTTCTGAAACAGATTCCAGAGGTGGTGCTGATTGCAGTACCAACAAGGTAGTTTGTGATAGCGAGAACAGATTGGCTACAATGAAGTGAAGGGAAAAGCAACTGGGCATGAGACATTCAAGGATCTGCAAGCCCGGGGTTTAGAGGTCCTCTCATTGTGCACACATCTCAATGTTTTGTGGTTGTTGGCTCATCTTTCCAACAAGCCTGTTATTCTCTGCAGGAAGAAACTACATTTATCTTGTCACTGCTCCCTCCCTAATGCCCAGCACAGTACCTGACCCACACAAATACTCAATAAATATTTACTGAATGAACAAGGAGCTCCATTCTTTTTAAAATTGTACAAGTTATTCCTGAATTGAGAGCTGCACTCTGGGACTCCATTGTCTTGACTCCGTATGGACCACTTTTTGTGAGCTGCCTTGTGGGTAGTAACATTTACTGCTGCTGTGGATGCTGTAAGAAGCTCTCCTGTTTATATCTCCTTGGTATTTAATATAGGAGGTTGTTGAGGAAGTAGTTTACTCCCTTACACAATATTCCCTTCATTAGGACCCACAAGGGAAATTTTTCTAGGGTTTCATTGCTAAGGAGACCTGTGACTCTCCTAAGTGAACTGATACTTTTTTGTGACTCTCATAAGTAAATATGTTTTCCTCTTTGCTTTGACCGGAAGAGCCAGATTTATGGCCCCAGCTCAACCTTAGCAAATATGTAGAAAAATAGGATATCTATTTCTTAGGAATAATTCTACCCGTTGCTTTATCTGATTTTCCTGGCTTCCTCATCTTGATAATTTCTTCTCATGTTTCCATTTTCATTCTAGAATCTTTCCCCAGAATTTAATGCTAAAGTAGGTTTCTCTGAAGTTCAGCTGGGTGAGATTTTCTCTTGATCATGTCAGCTGATGCAAGCTTCTAGTGCAAGCTTCTGGTGATCATGTGAAATGCAAGCTTATTGTTTTATAAATCATAATAGTAAAATTCAGATTATGACCATTTATAAGTAATATATGTTTTTGAGGATTTATTAAGCTAATCTTTTTCAGCTAAGTTTAGAATTTCTACAACATATAATATTAAACATGTCACCTATTTTAGACTAAATATGAGACACAAAACTGCTTATGAGAAGTAAAGTATTTCTGAGCATTTATCAATTAAAGGCAACCTATCTGAGCCGTTATTAATTTAATCAAGAAACTTCATGAATTTTTTTGAATATGTATTTGCTTAGCCAAATAATTTAAGAAATGTAAACATAACTAAATTATGAGTTAAAGACTCGGGAAACCTTCTAAAAATGCAAATGCAGTGACAAAGCAGGGATCAAAATGCAAATATGGACAGAAGCCACTGCAGACAGAGAATGATTAATAGAAATGGGAAGACAAGTGAAATTCTGTGGGACTAACCACACAGGAATACTGGACACAAAATCTACATGGTGGAAAGGAAATAAAAGGTAAAAACAGAAGAAACATATTACAGCTGTGAGCTCTACCATACACGATATTTGAGAGTCATTAAATACATTGAATATGCCCGTTATGTACCGTCATGATAGGAACAGTTATTCCAGAACCCTGGTTGAGAACACCTACTATCTCTTACAAGAGTTGTTTTCAGCAAAGCCTGCAAAGACAGAGAAAGATACATGGGTACAGCTCAGCAATAGCTCTCCCACCAGTAGAGTGGAGACCACATCGTTGCTTGTAATTTGGTCAGGGACAACGGCACACTTCTTTCTCCGTTTTGATCACTAAACTCATGTAGTATTGTATATGAGGAGAAAGAGACTGTTCATTGAGTTTGCCATGAGATGTATGAATAAGCAAACAAAATGTATTAAAATTTTATCAACGACCATTAAAATCTTCTAGAATGGTTTCAGTTATGTTGATACAGGTCGCTTTATGTATTTTCAGAAGCTGCCTCAAATTACTTCTTGTGAGAAGCTGGGTTATTTATTAAAGACTATATAAAATAAGACCATATCAAGTTATATTTTCACTATTAGAATTTTACAAAATAACTCTGGTAATGGATGAAGTCGTATTTTCACAATTAGATTTTTAAAAAGTAATTCTGATAATAGAATATTTATAAGTATTATTAGAACTACTAGCTATTTGACATTGTGGGCTTCTAATATGCTAAGAAACATGCTAAACATTTTATGCATTATTTATTCCATCCTTATAGTAATCAAATAATAGATGCAATAACTATTCCCATTCACTCATTGAATTGCTATTATTTATGTGTTGGCCACTCTTCTAGAATGGGTGAAACAAATTGCTTGTTTTCTTGATGATTTCCTACCAATGGAGGACAATAAGCAAACAAACAGTCTTACAGAATATTGGTAGTAATAAATACCCAGAGGAGTGTTAAGCAAGACAGGAGATGATGGATAGTGACAGGAAGCACCATTTTAGACAGGGTGGTCTGGAAGTGCCTCTCTGAGGAGGTGACATTTGAGAAGAGACTTGTACGCAGTAAGAGAGAGTGAGACATCTTATAAAAGAGGTAATGTGAACTCAAAAAAGGCTAAGTAACTTGCCAAGAGTTACACAAACAGAAAACGGTGGAGCTGTAATTCAAACCTGGGGATGTCAAACTTTAGAACTTTCACTTTCAGCTACTGTACTTCACAGCCTCAGTGTTCTGAGCTAATTCCACCGCAAGCCTAGAGGGCAGATCGGAATGCATGACCCCAACTCCTGGCATTTCAGCTACCAAGGTCAGGGCTTGCTGCCCACGAATGTTCAGTGGTGGTCTTGCTATGGCCACTGCAGTGTGGCTGGGTTGCAACTTCACAGCAAATAGATAAACATGTATTTGCTTAGATCAAATGTGAAAAACAGCTGAGGCTCTGTTTTGCTGGGTAAAAATAGTGGGAGGGGAGTGTCTTTTGGAACTGTGTGGTGCAGTGTTAAGAACTTCTAAATGCTCACATTGTTTAAGGGTAATTCACATTGTGTCCTCAGCCTGAGACCTACATGATAAGGTTAACAGAAGTGGAAACACACTTCTCCCTTTAATCTCCCGTCTTCCCATGTGTAGTTGCTCCTAGAAAGGAGTGCAAAGACTCTATCTCCTTTACATTTTCCAGCCCTCCTTGTTTGACTAAAATTTCTGTAACCTTCTCCTCTCTCCATGGATATCCAAAATATGGATGGTAGACAGTACCAGATTCCATGGCACTGTGTGTATGAACTGGGTTTAATCACCTTCTTCCCCAGTCCAGGGATGAGAACTGGTAGTAGGTGTTTGTTCATAAAAAGGAGAGAAGAGTATTCTATTGAGAGGAGCCTGGATTTGGGATAAGGCCCAGAAGAAATCCTGGCCCTTAGATGTACAAAATGACAGTCTTCAAGTTGATGTAGGTTTGAGTAAATCTCTTATATTTTGGAGACATCACAGATGGAGTCACCTGTTCATTCACTTGCTCATTTGCACATTTATCAAGTACTTATGAAGCATCTTTAATATGCATCATGGAATTCTTAACCCAGGAGATACAGAGAACACATGGTCTCATGGCAGACACGGACACGAACAAGATCATTGCATTCAGTGTTATAAGCATTTCAAAAGAGACATAAATGGGATGAGGTGGGAAAAACAGAGTGAATGCTGGGGAATCCACAAAGGTAT
This sequence comes from Colobus angolensis palliatus, assembly GCF_000951035.1. Classification (NCBI taxonomy): domain Eukaryota; kingdom Metazoa; phylum Chordata; class Mammalia; order Primates; family Cercopithecidae; genus Colobus; species Colobus angolensis. The sequence continues at coordinate 3,223,142 of NW_012121598.1, read as the reverse complement.
CCCAGAGAAGGTGCTATTGGGGTGGACCTTCAAGGATAAGCAGACAGGAAAGGAAATGAAGTTAATGGTTTAAGATTGTGGGGATAGTGTGTCCAAGACTCAGAATTCAGGAACGGCCTAACTAATTCAGAAAACAGCACAGCAACATGAAGATGTCTTAAAGGGAAATGGAGGAGGAATGGCTGGATAGGGGGCTGGCCCAGATGAGGTCTGTGAAATGAAACCATGGATTTTTCTAAAAGAAGGAACCTTAGAGAACATCTAGCCAACAAAAAAACCTGAGACTCAGATGCTGACTTGGTTAAACTCGGTTTTAAAAAACAATGTGATTTCGGGGGTTGTTGCCAAATGAGAATCTCCAGAGGATTTTTGTTTTGCTTGAACAAGTATATATTGCTTATCAACATAAACATTTTGTTTCAAAGATGTGCTTGTGTGCAGAGGGATAGAAATGCAGGGGCCTCAGATTCTTACAGTCATAAACAGTTGGGTCTGCCAGTGAGAGTTCGTGGCACAGTATTAAGAGGAATGCCGTGGACGCTCACACTGCACGGGGAGTCCAAGTTGGAACGGCTCTTCTGAAGGGCGATTTGGAAATTCACATCAAAACAACCTATGAAATCTGAACAGCTTTGACCTCAAATTCCTTTTGAAAGAATTTGTCCTGAGATAATGGCCAGAAATACATTTAGAGTATATTCATTCATTGAAGCATTATTAATCACATAAAAACTAGAGATGACCTACATTTTCTAATAAAATAATTGTGGTATAGTGGAGTGCTCTGTAGATATAAAAATGATTAAATAGAAGTTTATTTGTTTATACAGAAATATATTTCTAAATTAAAAAGTAGGTTAGAAAATACTATGTATAATGACCCTGTTCTTATAAAAATTGGGTATATATATGTTATTTATGTGTTTGCATGAAAAAAGTCTGACCAAATATATACCAAGATGTTAAAAGTGGTTATTAACAGGTGATAGTAGGCAATTCTTAATTTCTACTATTGGCTTATCTATTTAATTTTTGGGTTTTTTTTTTTAATAATAAAGGTGTTTTACTAGACTACTGGTACAAAATAAAGCTACGTATCCTTTCTCCATGTGTGTGCAGACTGGCTGGCTGCCTCTTCACCGCACTTATTTACAATGCTTCTATTGTTCCATTCAAGGCCAACAACTAGGGGGAGAAGAGGTAAAGTTTTGGAACCAAATATTATGGTTGGGAAACTTCTTCCTTGTGTAGGCTGTTTCTGTGATGGGGAAGATAAGCTCGGCTTATCTCTACTACTTTTTGGAAAGTACACATCGTTAGATTAAACGTGACTGGCCAACTTCCAGAATTTCCATTTCCTTAGTAACTGAGTGGTATAATACATTGGATCAAAGCCTCTGCTACTTTTTAAATCATCTATGCTGTGCAAAAGTTTCACCCGGACACCTGGATTCCCTTTCAAAAGCTGTGCGATTTTCACATTCTGCATACACAGATGGAAATAATCTGGGGGTAAGCGAGTCCTCTCAGCAGGAGTTGCTTTTCTGGTTGTGTGTGCTATTTTGACTCTGATGTTCAAGTGGGTGTCACCCAAAGCTTGTGTCTGTTTCTAGCACGTTTAGGAAGGGTTCTGTAACTTGGTTTTTTGAAGATGGTAACTGTTTCATGGAGAAGGAATGGAAACGTCATTCACTGTTCTGATGTATAAACTTCAAGTTGGAAAGGAAAGATATGCAGCAGATCCAGCCCGTTTCTCTTTTCGCTTCCTCACTAAGAACTTTGAGATCACCTTTTTTTTTGAGACGGAGTCTCGCTCTGTCGCCCAGGCTGGAGTGCAGTGGCTGGATCTCAGCTCACTGCAAGCTCCGCCTCCCGGGTTTACGCCATTCTCCTGCCTCAGCCTCCTGAGTAGCTGGGACTACAGGCGCCCGCCACCTCAACTGACTAGTTTTTTGTATTTTTAGTAGAGACGGGGGTTTCACCGTGTTAGCCAGGATGGTCTCGAACTCCTGACCTCATGATCCACCCGTCTCGGCCTCCCAAAGTGCTGGGATTACAGGCTTGAGCCACTGCGCCCGGCCCTGAGATCACCTTTTATCGAACTAGTTCTGGTCCAAACTGGTTTCTTGATTGCATGTCTCACATTGCTTTTTATCTGAAGAGGTCTGATCTGCCCTGGGATATCCGTATCCTGCTATATTTTTATTACAGAGTCTTTGTTTATGGAAGAAAAAAGGATTGAGATATTTATTGGTGTATGTACGTCTCTGTTTTCCCTCCTTCTTCCTTGTTGCAGATGGGAAACAAATTTGTTTATATTTCTTTTTTCTGGAAATTTTTGTAGGACAGAGAGGAGAAGCTGCCTGAGGGCCAAAGTCCACCGGTGCTTTATAAAGTGTTGAGCTAATCAGACAGGTGGTATTAGGCAGGAAGAGTGATAAAGGGTGCACCCTGGAGAACAGGGGACACTCAGTAGGGTCTGAAGGCCAGCCCAGACCCTGCTCCCCAGCAGTGCCCTGGGAGGGCACCTCGAGGGGCAAAGACTGATGGGCAGCTGGGCAAGTGGGGTTAGGCTTTCTGCTTTGGGGTAGTCTGACTTCAGGGAATCACATTAAACCTTGAGATGCTAAGCCTTAAAGATGCCAGAAGAAGCCATTATAGAAATGAGGACCTGTTCCTATTTTCTAAGTTCTTTGTAAATCTTCCGGATATTGGCTGAGAAAGAGACTGGAATAAAGTCTGAGAGGCCATGTGTCCCCAGGCCCGAATAACATGAGAGGTTAGGCAGATTTAAGTTGATAAAAATAAAATAATGTTTCTGGCTCTGATGTCAATGACCCTGAGTCCATCAGTTATATTCTTTAGAAGACCTGGTTTCCTTTCAGTATCCCTCCATCATGCTGCCTATGGTCATGTAGATTGCTGAGTTTTGTGGCTCTGAGAATAGATTGCAGCCCTAATCTGTGAGGATTAGTAATTTGAGGGCCAGAAGCTGAAATTTTAAGGGCTGTGATTATTGATGGAGTTTGTTACCCCTTTATGTAGGAAAAGTCAGATGCAGGTTGAAGCTAAGAATAGATCATCACTTTCTGTAGTATCACAAGATTTCCTCTATCACATTATTAAACATCATCCCTCCCCTCTGTAGCAGCTCCAGCTGTAACTGTTTCCCTGTACTTAGCAGCAGACAGTCCATTTCTAGTGGCACTATTAAAAACTATGGAGTTGATTATTTCTTGGTTTAGGTCGTGGTTTCTGAGGTTGTGATACAATGTCACTGTGTCTCAGTCACTACAAGTATGGGTCTCTAATGGTTGTTGCTCATGCAGCAAAGGGGGCTGTTAATGCAGGCTGGAGCCACAAGGATGACACAACATGAAAATGAACATGGATTCCAAATGGAGCATGGGAAAGGCAGGAGACCTGACCTCAGGTTTCTGCTGGCCCAGTGCAAAAGTTGCAACATAGTCAACAACAACTATAACACATGAATAAACTTAAAATAAGGCAGGAGTTAACAGGGGCTAGACTCAAGTTATAAGGCATTATGGGCACTTAAAGAAGGAAGAGTTTTTTCCCGGATAGAATATTTGTAGAATAGTTTTAAATAATGGGTAGGCAGAAGGAGAAGGAATTATCCAGATGTCTGTTTTTGATGAATTATTGAAAGGAAAGCCTCTGAAGTTGATTCTTAAGATATCCCACAGCCAATACAATCTGCCGTATTTTTCCATCACATCTTAAGCCCAAGTTTGAGGTGCTTCAGAACAAGGTGAAATTGTGCTCCATTTCTTTTTTGGAGAATTTTAATTTCATTTCCTTTCTCCTTTTCATTCCTTTAAACTGAAGATTTAACTGAACCAGTGATGTAATTCTAGGCATTTCCCAGGTATCAGGAATGATTGGGGACAAGGGGAGGTTTGAGACCTCCTTTATCCCTTGAAATCAACCTGCACTGGTCTATACTATTCTGCCTGTGCTTAAAAGCAGTATCAGTGAACAGGACAGAAAAGGGTGTAGAAAAAGAGGTAACGTCTCCAGGCTGTTCTGCTATTGCTGGATACCTGCTATGGTTTGAATGTTTGTGTCCCTCTAAAATCTATACGTTGGAACCTAAAACCCAATGTGATAATAAGAGGAGGGGTCTTCAGGAGGTGTTAAGTCTTGAGGGCCCCACACCCTCCATGAGATTAATGCCTTGTAAAAGGGCTTCAGAGAACTAGCTAGGGTCACCTTGGGCCATGTGAGGAAGCAGCAAGAAGAAACCGCCTTGGGAGCAAAAGTTGGTCAACTCTGTTGGTGCCTTGATTTTGGACTTCTCAGCTTCCAGAACATAAGAAATAAATTTCTGTTTTAAAAATTATTCAGTCTCAGGTATTTTGTTTTAGCAGCACAGACAGACAAAGACAACACCAGACATGGGGAAACTACAAGGCAGAATGAGGCAGTGAAATGCGGGGGACATGGTGTCCAGTAGAAACTTGCCTTCCGCGAACTGATCATCTGTGAGGCAATGGTGAAATAGAGAAGGTCCCAGACAGATTAGCAATGAATCAGGCTACTGTATTACTATCTAAACACAATAGCTGATATTTATTGAGCTCTCATTTGCTGCCAAGATGTTTATAATGCATTGTCTTATTTATTCTACATAACTACCCCATGAGAGAGATATAGCTGTTAGCCCTGTTTTATAGATGTGGAAACAGGCAGAAAAGTTAAGAAAATTGACCAAGGTTATTATCTAGTAGTTAGTGTAGCATTGAAGTCAGATTCCAGAGCCCCAAAGCTGAATTCTTATGCCACATTGACTTATTTCAGGAGAAAAGAGCAGAAATATATGTATAGGGGATTTGTGTATAGGGAATTTCTGTTAGCTTCTTGGTGTTCTGGTGGGTAATGGAGATTTTGCTTAGTTTACTTGCATCAGAAGATAATTTAATAAACCAGATTAAAACAAAAGCAATGGCTATACTTAGAAAATTCATGTCTTGCATTTCCCCAGATATTTTCTCTTTTATTCTCTGCCATCAATAGGGTGTTGGCTAGACAGTGGCATTAAAAAAAAATCAATAATAAATTTAAATAGCTTTCTTATGGAAAAACTATTGATAGCCTAAAAAACAGTAACGTTCTTATAATTTGCCTAGAGTTGACTGAAGAGAGTAAATGAAACAAATTAGCAGCACGTTGTATTTTGCTGGTTTATTTTCTGAGAAATAAATAAGCCAAGAAACTCCACTATTACAAGATTGTTGGCTGTGTGTTGAGTTACAGGACTGCAATATTTATTCACCAATCAGAAAACATGAGCTTGCATCCCTAAATATGCCTTTGCTTCTCAGACATGTATTTTGATAACTTCAGGAGTGATATTGAACCTATATCCTCTGTTACTGTTATTTACAAATTTACAGCTGATTCTAGACTCCACCTCTAACACTTAGAAGGAGAGAACACTTTTAAGGTAGCCTTCAAATTTAAATCTCTAAAAAAAAAACTCTGGTCCAAATACACTGGAATTAATGAGGATTTTAACCTTGCACCCTCTTGGGGTAGGTGTGCACTATTCTCCGGGACCCCAGTGCAATGGGTCTGCTAAGGGCATACATGACCTTAAAGAAAACTCATTCACGTTTTGGTTAAAAGATAATTATGACACAATACACAATGCAAAAGGTATTAATCAGCTATACCAAAAAGTAAGAGTCTCTCTGACCCCCATCCCCTAGCCACAGCAATTACATTCCTTTTCTTGTGTCACGTGAAGTCTTGATTCAGGTGAAACCAAAAAACAAGCCATTAAACTTTCTCCTTAAAAAAGTTATCATGTAATTCCCATGAACAGTGCAACACTGCACTCCTCCTCCTCCCAAGTACCAGTTCTTTCTTTACCAATACTTTGATCCTTACTCCATTAAGGATAAGATAAAGAGGAAGGTGGGAATAGGGATGCTGAGAGGCTGAGGGAGGGGCAAGGATGGTGGGGAGTTGAAGATGGATGAGGATGAGAGAAGAGTTAAGAATCAGGGTTGTGTGTTGTGCCAATTAATTTTTAAAATCCAATTTTGAAAACTCAAATTGGTTGCTTCATAAAGTCCTGTTTTATGTTAGCAAAGCTTTGGTGACAGCCCTCAGATGAGCTTGGAATCTGATTGGGACATTTGGTTGCCGATAGTAATAAATCAGGAGTTCGTGACTAAGCCCTGATGATGAGTAATCACTGAAGGCATCATGTGTGGTTCAGCCTCTGTCACCCATCACCAGAGGGATTGAGCTGCAACCTTGCTTTTAGCAGCATAAAGAAGGGGAAGATAGGAGGCTGTTGTAGGATGAGCTCCCAGACTTCATTGATGCTTTTCCATGCCCACAGGTCATGAATTTTTCTCATGACTTGTTTGAAACGTTTTTCTCACGACTTGTTTCTGTCTGCCTCGCCCAAAGTCTACAATAGGTTTTAGTTCTGATTCATTGCAATGTGATATATATATTCACTACATTTTCCAGTGGAACAAGAGAAGATGGCAGTATAGGCAGAGAAATAGCAAGAGTGAAGGACTGGAAGAGGGACAGATCCCTGCATGTTTGCACAGTGGACAGTGTAGGGGTATGGTGAAGGTGCGCGTGAGCAACACGGAGTGACTCATTTCTCTAGAGGGAACCTGGGCCTTGCACGAATGGGGCATTGTATGAAACATGGCAGGGTTGTGAAGAGGAGAGAAATGTGTGGTATGCAAACCAGGAGGCCAGAGAAGTGGGGCAAGGAGGGCCGTTGGTGTGGACCGCATCTCACTTAGGTCATCTGAATCAGTAAAGAGATGTGGTCAGAGTTGAGAATGACGTCCATGCTCACAGTGTGGAGCATGGTTTGAAGAGAGAAGTCAGGGTTGTTTGTTTCTACCATGCTTACTGGCTAGGAGCCCTAAATGTTGATGCACCAAGAATTCGGGAACATAATTAAGATAAATCCTTTATCATCTGTCAACAAAGACAAAGAATTTTAATGTCAGTTGTCTTCCTGTACTTTGGACTTAAGAAATATATGTAGCCATTCTGCTAATGCTACCCGGGAGCATAACCATCTGTTTGGGGACTGGAACTCAGGCACTTTTGGATTATCTGCTATGTCTTAGCTGTTTCTGTGTTTTCAGATCCTTGAGTTAAGAATTTGGTTGATCTCTGTGATTAGGCAGGTGAAGATTGCCATTTACAGGCAGATTTTCCATATCCTAAGTAGGCTGGAAACGTGTTTGTACAATAATGTAGGCACAAGGGCAATGTCACAGGCCAAGATGAGATGTTCCATGTTGGAGCTCTGCAGTGTAGCTGACTCAACCCTTCTGACCTGTGCTGGTGTGACTCAGCCCCACGCAGCAGGGCATGTGACGAAGGTGGCAATGGCAAGGTGTTTAGCTCCTTCCTGGTAGTGCAGGTGGGGATACAGCTGTATGAGAAGAAATGTTTAGAGAAGGTGCTCCAGAAAATTTTAGGAAGTGCATGCAACAGAAATTTTAAAAAGATGAGTGAGAAGCTTAGAGCAGACATCAAGCTGGCATGCAGCAACCAGAGCTTGTGTAGCCCTTTCAATTGACCACAAACCTTTACTGATCAGCTACTGCATGCCTAGCACATGACAGAGAGGTGGAGGGAGATCAAACACGAGTTCTGCCCTCAAGCAGCTTCCTGTCTTAGGGGAAACAGACAGAAAACCGAGCAATTGTAAGATGATACAGAATAAAGTAAGTTCTAAATAAGTATAAAAAATGATGCGGACTTGAGAATAAAAAGAAAATAAAATTATTGGGAGAAATTAAAATTGTTGGGAGAAATACAAATACATTGAAATGGTGGTAAAATTGAGCTAAGCATGGAAATGAATAACTGTAGGAGAAAGAAGAAACTTCTATGCAAAGTGAAGAGAATGAACAAAAGCCTAGTGTCCTAACATGCACTGTATGATTTGGAATCGTGAGTATTGCAGCTTACAGGGTGTGTAAAGTGCAGGTGTGTAAAGGTTCTTCCTGTGGCAGAAGAGTTTGGAAAGGTAGTCTGTGGGGACTAGATAGGCCAGAACCTTCATTGCCAAACTGAGCAGGCTAGATCTTATTCTGGAGGTGATGAGTGGCCATGGCAGGGTTGTGAAGAGGAGAGGAATGTGTGGTATGCAAATCAGGAGGCCAAAGAAGTGGGTCAAAGAGGGCCCACATCTCACCTATTTTCTGGATAATAGCTATCTTTAGTTAGAGTTTATTGCCAGGTGCCATTCTATGACTTTTTGTTGCTTAATATTTATAACAATCTTTTAAGGTAGGGAGAGTCCAAATAACAAGTCCAAGATCACACAGCTAAATAGGCTAGAACCAGAGCTCACACCTAGACCACCTGAGCCCAGAAACCATGCTCATGTCCTCAGGAATTCAGTGCTTAACCCATTAAATGTTTGATGAATTAGTAAACACTTGAATAAATGGAACCATCCTGGGTTTAGGCAGCACAGTCAGGAAGGGTCAAACTCAAAGGTAACAATTATATCTGAGACTGACATGTTCAACCTGAAATGGCTGAAAAAGGAGGACCAGGCTGGTGCTGGAAGTCTGAGAGGTAAGCAGCCTCTACTTCTTGAGGCCATGACATCTCTAAGACTGGTAAGAAAAGGGAAATAGTGCTAGGATGCACTAAGATCCTGGGGCTGCGTCTACAATTCAGTAACTTCAAGCAATGTAGATTGTACGGGTTGGATAGAACCCCACCCCCTCATTCATGTCCATCCAGCAGCTCAGAATGTGACCGTATTTGGAAATGGGCCTTTGCAGATGTAATTAGTTAAGATAAGGTCATACTAGATGGGTGTCGACCCTAAATCTAATGACTGGTGTCTTTATAAGAAGAGGTGCGGGTGCACAGAGATTATGCCAGTCAGGGTTCTCCAGAGAAACAGAGCTAGTGAGAAGTACGTATAAATAAAGATATATTTGAAGAAATTGGCTTGCACAATTAGGGAGGCTGGCAAGTCTGCAATATGCAGAATGGGCCAACCGGCTGGACACCTGCAGAAGAGAAGAGCAAATGCTGCTGTTCAAGTGGAAAGACCACTTGCTGGAAGAATTTCCTCTTTGAGGGAGGGTGGTCTTTTGTTCTATTAAGGCCTCCATTTGACTGGATGAGGCCCACCCACCCTTATGGAGGGCAATCTACTCTTAAAAATCTACACTAAAAATGCTACTCTTATCCGAAAACACCCTCACAGGAACATCCAGATCATGTCTGACCAAAATCTGAGCAATGCAGACTAGCCAAGTTGACAAACAAAATTAATCATCACACAGATGAAGGCACGCAGAGAGGAAGATGTTGTGAAGACAGAGGCAGAGACTGGAGAGATGCCTGTATAGCCTAGGAAGGGCAGCAATTGCTGGGAACCACCAGAAGCTGGGAGAGAGGCATGGGACAGTTTCTTTCTTACAGCCTCCAGAAGAAGGCAACTGGCTTGCCTCTGAACATCTCAGTTTTGAACTTCTGGCCTTCTGAACTTGAATGATTACATTTCTGCTGTTTTAAGCCACGCAGTTAATGGCAATTTGTGAAAGTGGCCCCAGGAAAGAAGACAGAGATAAACCCAGCAGTGGCACAGTCACATTTACCAGCAGACATCAGGGTCTGATGCGCTGCTGAGATTTGAGATGTTCATGGTGCCAGGTACAACACAGACCTTTGTATGGGCACCGAGGAAGATGAGGGAAGGGGGAGGAAGGCCTGGATGTAGGGTTTTCTGAAAATAATTACAACATATAGGACAGGAAAAAGAGAAGTTAACTTTCTTATATATGAAAAGCTACAATTTTAAAGTCAGTAAGAAAAGGATAAAATGCCTATTGGATAAGTGAACAAAGAAACAATCAATATACAAAGGAAGAATGACAAAGGGCCACTAAACAGCCACCTTGTTGATCTGGGCTCATTGTGCATGCTGTGTCCATTCCATTTGTACTCAGCGTTTGCTCTTTCAAGTGCATCACGAGGACGCCTGTTTTGGAGAAGAGCTCTGTGGGGCCAGATGCAGTAAAAATGGGTGCTGGACAGCCTACTCCAGCAGTGGGAGAGATGCTGCTGCCCAGGAACAGGCTGCCCAGACCCAGAACAAAGGCTGATGGGAAATACGAAAGCGTGATCAATGCATTCATCTAGAAACAGCTGTTGGTTGAAGACCTCCTTCATCTTCAGCACTGTACCACACACTGTGGGCAGCACAAGAGCTCCAGGGAAGACAAAGGCTGAGGGATATGAAATTAAAGGACAGCAACCCAAGGTGGAATGAACTATTTTGCCTACATTAATATTAGTGACTTCCAGTTCTGGCTGTACATTAGCATCCTTGGAGAGCTTTTTAAAAATACAGATGCCTACTAGAATGTTCATACTAGTAGCACTATTTGTAAGAGCCCTAAACTGGAAACTCTCCAAGTGCACATCAACAGTAGGAAGGATAAATAATTATGGATTATTCACATAATGGAGCACCATTCAGGAATGAGGATGAAAGATTGACAACTACACACAATAGTGTAGATAAATAAGATAAATAAGTGTAGATAAATCTCTTAAGTGTAATGTTGAGTGAAAGAAACTAGATAGAAACAGGTCACTAATGTACCATAGTAATGTAAGACATTAACAACAGGGAAATGTGGGACAGGGTATATGGTACTCTCTGTACTGTCTGCACTTCCGTAATTCTAAAACTATTCTAAAATTTTTAAACTTGCTTATGTATAAAAAAGTCATATTGCATGATTCCATTCATATCAAATACAAAGACAGACAAAATTCATGTATGCTATTAGAAGTCAGGATAGTTCTCCTGGGAGGAACAGTGTCTGGAAGGGTACATGAGGGAGACTTTGGGGTGGTGGTAACCTTCTATGTCTCAATCTATGTGCTAGTTACATGGATGTGTGTCATTCTGAAAATATATTGGATTGAACACTTATGTGCCCTTTTTTTTTTACATGTATTTTATTTCATTAAAAAATTAAAAGCAGCTGAGTGCGGTGGCTCACACCTATAATCCCAGCACTTTGGGAGACCGAGGGGGTGGATTACCTGTGGTCAGGAGTTCAAGACCAGCCTGGCCAACATGATAAAACCCCATCTCTACTAAAAGTACAAAGATTACCAGGTATGGTGGTACGCGCCTGTAATCCCAGCTACTCGGAAGGCTGAGGCAGGAGAATTGCTTGAACCTGGGAAGCAGAGGTTGCAGTGAGCTGAGATTGTGCCACTGCACTCCTGCCAGGGCAACAGAGTGAGACTCAGTCTCAAAAAAAAAAAAAATTGAAATCTATTCTGACATCCAGTTCTACCCAGACTAAGCAAGTCGGAATTTTGGGTGGAGTCTCTGAGCTTTTTGTTAAAGCACCCTAGATTACTCCAGTGTGCATCAGTGACCGACAGCCACCGCTATTTATTCTGTGGGCAATGAGAAGAGCCAGAAATCAGCAGAGGCTGCAGCTGTGAGTTCACGCTTCCTTCTTACAGGAGGCAAGGCGTGTATGGATCCTCAAAGGCCGGGAGGCATTGATGAGACCAGCAGGGCTCCACAATAAATGAGCATTTTCAGCCTAGGAAGCATTGAATTTCCAATTCTCATTTTTCTGTTTTTCTGGCGCTGGCTACATTTTGCCTGGAAACTTAATTCCCCATCTTAAATGCTCTTGTCATATGTTGGCCCCTTAGGGTCAAGAGCTGTGAAGAGAGTCTCAGGCTTCATACAAATAGAGAGAATTAGAAAGCAATTAGTCTTACGTACCCTGAGCACTGTATTTTATTTAATTTGTACACTTTCTTGTGTTTCTACTCAAGCCTCAACAAGCCTTTCTGAAAGCATGGGTAAAATAAATGACTGGAAAAACAAGCTGCAGCATCCAGATTTGACCACAGAAGCAACCTCTGTAGCATTAGTGATCAACTCCTAACACACAATACATTTAGGGCGTGGAGCTGGGGACGGGAAAAGTGTATGTTGCTGTTTACGATTCATTATTAGTCCAGACAGTCCGGTTGACTCACTGGTACGTTTCTTATTATAAGGGAGAAGGGACCTATAGACTCTGCACTAAGAGCGTTTACGAATTGTAGTTGGCATTTGCATTCTGAGAGCCATGACTTTCGTGGTCTCCTTATAGCTTACAGTAATACAACAGCAACAGAAACAGCTGACCTTAATGAGTGGTCAGATCATTCCAGGCACTTTGCCAAGCCCTTTCCGTGAATTATCTCATTTAATCCTCACTTCAATCTTATGAATCCCCACTTGACAGGTGAGAAGACTGGTGCCCAAGATCAATAAGTTATCCAAGGTCTCACCACCTGTCAGAAGCAGAGCTAGTTTTAACAAAGCAGTTGATTCCCCAGAGGGTGTTTTTACTGTGATGTGATACTGGTTAAAGATGGGATGACATGGCCTGGTAACAAATTGTCCTTAAAGTCCTTCCTCCTTCCCATCCTAGATTCATTCACCATACCCTCAGTCACCCTGCCCCTTCTTCTCTCCCTCTGCCTTTCTTTTCCTGTCTTTTGATGTTTGTGTTTACTCTGAAGAGCTGTTTCTCCTTCTTTCTCCGCTTCTCATCTCTACAAGAGCAAACGATGAATTAAATCATGCTAAGATGTTTGGGATTTGCTGAGTAATTTCTCTCAAGAGTGACTGCACTTGAAGAGAAACTGCACAAGGACAATGCTTACCACCCATGAGTGCTTATGAAGGCAATGTAAGCTAACCCAGGGGTCAGCAGACTATGGCTTGCTGGCCAAATCCTGTTTTGGTAAATAAAGTTTTATAAGAATACAGCCATGCCCATTGGTGTATTTATTTTCTAGGGCTGCTTTGGCACTAGCAAGGCAGAGTGGAGCAATTAGGACAGAGTTGCTAGAGACCACAAAGCATAAAACATTTGCTGCCTGGGTCTCACAGAAAAACTGCTGATTTCTCAGTTAATCCAGAGAGAGCTTCTAGTGCAGAACTTGGTGCATAGGCACTCAATAAATGCCAATTTCCTTTTCTGCAGGTTTCAGGTGCCTTCCTGGGGGTGGACTCTGGGCAGGAGGCGCATTCTGAAATCACATCACACGGGTCATTACTGACCCTGTCTGTTCACAGTGGGCAGTGAGGGTGACAATCCTCACTGAATATTCATTTGCACTTTGGCAAGGGAAAGAGTGACAAGTGTCCTCACAGAAACAAAGTGATGTATTATTCATTTTGCAGAGAGTGCTTCCTGACGTGAAAGCAATGGGGCAGCCCCAGCTGGGGTGGAGGTGTCATCTCTGTGCCGGCAGAAGTGAGCAGTCAGGCAGGGACCATGCCTCCATGCCACAGGCACAGGACAGCTATGTTTCTTGAGAATTGTTTCTTTCACCAGATATGGATTTTGCATCAAAGAAGGCACTTCAGGACTCCTTCAAAATATGTTCAAAATAATAAAAACTGAAATTAGTCTTGCAACACTTGAAGTTAACTGCAGTATCGGCTTCTTGATTATATTTTTGCGAAAGACCACTGTCCATCATGCAATCTTTGTTCTTCCCTGGTTAGGGCAGGGGTGATGTGGGATTATTATGGACAAGATCAAATGTCTAGGTTGAGAGATGCTGCCTTCAGCGCCATTTCAGGAAGCCACTCAATACAAACCCTTGGCTCCTCCTTGAGTTTTACTTTCTCTGATTTGGGGGAAGCAGGGGTCTTGCATTTGTGGACCCTTCTCTCTAGGAGCTGTATTTCCCTTAAGGGTACCCAAGTTCTGGGATCTCTTATTATCTCCTGGATGACTCAGGAGATCTTATCTTCTTTTTTTTTTTGTTTGAGGTGGAGTCTTGCTCTATCGCTCAGGCTGGAGTGCAGTGGCGTGATCTCGGCTCACTGCAAGCTCCGCCTCCTGGGTTCAAGCCATTCTCCTGCCTCAGCCTCCCGAGTAGCTGGGACTATAGGGGCCCACCACCATGCCTGGCTAATTTTTTGTATTTTTAATAGAGACGGGGTTTCACCATGTTAGCCAGGATGGTCTCGATC
>NW_012121598.1:3171702-3209027 GCF_000951035.1 Colobus angolensis palliatus | reverse complement strand
GGCTCACTGCAACCTCCGCCTCCCGGGTTCAAGCAATTCTCCTGCCTCAGCCTCCCGAGTAGCTGGGATTACAGGAGCCCGCCACCATGCCCGGCTAATTTTTTGTATTTTTAATAGAGACGGGGTTTCACCATGTTAGCCAGGATGGTCTCGATCTCCTGACCTTGTGATCCGCCTGTCTTGGCCTCCCAAAATGCTGGGATTACAGGCGTGAGCCACCGAGCCCGGCCGAGATCTTATCTTCTTAAAGGTGCCTACATGACTTGATAGTTCACATTGTGCCTCTCACCACCCTAAGAAGATCCAGCTTCTTTGAAGTTGGCACAGCGGTGGACATTTGGGATTACAGTAGTTCCCCCTTAGCTGAAGGAGGAACTACTAGTGGATGCCTGAAACTGAGGAGAGTACCAAATCATATATATACTATGTTTTTTCACCTGAAAGCTGAGATGGCTACTAAGTGACTAATGGGTGGAAGCCTATGCCGCATGGATACCTGGACAAAGGGATGATTCACATTCTAGGTGGGACAGAACAGGGTGATGGGAGGTTTCATCATAACACTAGAATGATGCACAATTCAAAACTTTTGAATTGTTTAGTTCTGGAAATTTTCATTTAACATTTTTGGTCCACAGTTGATGTTAAGTAACTAAAACCATGGGAAGTGAAACCATGGGTGAGAGGGGAGTACCGTAATAAGAAATTAATTATGTTATCTTAGTTAGCAAAGCTGGAGGCCATGGCTTATTGGTACAACTTAATTCCAGGGAGCAGGCATGAGGACTGAGGGGAATGAGGCAGGGAGGAAGAGAGGAGCGATTAGGATGGATTGGAGAGCTAGCCTTCTCTAAGTAGGATGGATTGTATCATCTCATGAGATCATTCTCCATGAAGGTGTATAAACTGGGCCTCAGGACAGTCTACCCTAAGGACAGAAAGGGAGAAGAATGTATCTGCCAGCTCCTGTTTTTTTCCCACCAGCCTCTGAAAGGTCTGAGCCACAAGTTCTTACTTCTCTTGGGTTTCCTAGCTGCATACACAGACCCTGAGTGGGGTTCTTCAAAGTCCCAGGACTCATCAGCACAGGTGCAGCTGGTTTTTGCTCTTTTCGGATCCTCCGCACTCCCTATTTCCACACATGCCTTGACTGTCTAGGGCAGCACCTGCAGCTCTCTGCTTGAGGCTTTCCTTGGTCGCAGGTTCATGACAGGCCCACATGCCATGGAGTTAACTGTCTTGGGAGTTGCGAGTGGGTGCGCAAATATGCCAATGCCTTTGTCCCTTGGGTGAACTAACCTTGAAACATGTGCTGTGTAGTCTCACAGAGACATCGAATGGGATCGAGTCCCAGTTATCCACTGCAACAACTGGCTCATAAACACACCCTTTGTTGTCTTTCTTCTCACCTTGTCTCCCTTCCCTAGACCCTTATCAATGTTCCTAGGATTACCTCCAAATTCTTATCTTGCCATCTACTCCTGGGAGAACTCAACCAAAGGCAATAGAGGGGCCTTTGCAGAGGTGAGAGGCACACAGCACAGGCATGCAGTGAGTGCTGCCATATTGCACCTGTGTAAAGCTGCTCAGAGAACATGAAGAGCTGGTCACTGCAGTGAACAC
The DNA here is from genome assembly GCF_000951035.1 of Colobus angolensis palliatus. Lineage (NCBI taxonomy): Eukaryota > Metazoa > Chordata > Mammalia > Primates > Cercopithecidae > Colobus > Colobus angolensis. Next base: position 3,207,404 of record NW_012121598.1, on the reverse strand, counting down.
TGGGGCAGAAGTCAGGTGAGACTGAGAGGATCTGAAGTGGCACATACAGGTGTCATATGGGCGTTTGATCCACCTGAGAAAAAACAGTAAAGTTCATAGATCTTGTGTAGGCCCTGAGGAAGTATTCACCCCATGCAGTGACTGCTCAGCACTACCTGTGCGTCGATGCTTCTAAGCCTTGCCATTTGTGAAATGGGTACTATGATCATTATCCACATTTTACAAATGAGAAAACTGAAGCCCAGATGGATTAAGTAACTTGCCTAAGGTAATACAACAAGAAAAGGGCAGGGGCAGGACTTGAACCCAAGGCAATTTACTTCCAGAAGCTGCGCCTTTAAGTTCATGGTTAAAGATGATGTGCCTTGACCATTATTATGATAATAGCAGGGTTACCAAGGCCAACAGAGACATTCAGGCACCCTGTCCCATTGACCTCTGACAAGACTCAGTTCCTTAGCTGAGTGGGTGTGTGTGAGTGTGAGTGTGAGTTTGTGTGCTTATGTATTGAGTGATGGGAGCAAGGGGAAAAGGTTAAAATGTAGAGACCGCATTCCCTGAAGTGTTATCCAAGGAAATAACCTCCCACCCTTTGCAATCAAAGCAGAAGCTGGGTCTGAGTCTCGGGTCTTGGTTTGGGTCTTTTTCCAGGACCTGAGGCTGTTTCTAAATTATACTTTAACTTACTGACCGTCAAATAAGCACAAAGCAAAACAACTTTTTTGATGAGTTAAGTGTAAATGAGTCAGAGGCAGACAGATTAAATTTTCCCTCAAATGTACATGGGTTAAAAAAATTATAGTCTCCAGAGAGGCTGGCTCCTTAAGGACTGAGTTTTTGCCAAGTCAGCACATTGGAGGAAGAGTCTGTGACTCTCTGCCAAACCCCAAGCGCCACTGGCCTCCTCGCCTTGGCTTCTTGCTGAACCCAGGAGGAATCCGTCTTCCTAAATCCTTGTTGTCTGTCAGAACTGAGGTGCCATTTCTGTGCAAATGATTCATTGTTATAATTTGCGCCACTCCTCACAGATTTACGGACTTTTTATTTTTTACATCAACTCCTATGTCGTATTTCAAAAGTCTCCTTTCTGTCCCTGTATCCCTCCTGCCCTTCTACCATCTCTTTGCCAACAAATTCAAAACAAGTCAGCGACAGGCGTTCTTTGAGTCTAGCCCAGAATCTCACTCTGCCTCTGGCAGTGTATTTCTGACAGGTGCAGAACAGGCAGGAGAAATGACAGCACCATGCAGAATGCAAGCAAATATGGCACTGTGAATCATCATTTCTCCTGCTAGGATCCGTCTGGGTTATAGTGAAATCACCTTTTGGGACAGTTTTTGTTCTTTTACTTGAACAAAGAAATCACTTGTGGATATTATTGATCTTCCAATTCTTTTTTAAGAACGCAACGATTAGAAAAGGATTAGAATACTTTTGAGGAGCTGGATACTTCTCATTCCAAGTTTTTGTGGTAAAAATGTGTTCTCCATTGCAGTGTGGCTATAAAAACCAAAGTGCAGCAAGGCCATTGATGTGTCTCTGAGTTCCGGCTGCAGAGGGCAGCGGATGACATTTGCAGGGAGCATACAGGCTGACTGACGGTTGAAAACTGAGTGCAAACTGGACTACCCAGCCTTGACTTGTTAAATTGCAGGCATTGCTAGTTCCAAGGTGGGTGAAATGAACAATCCAGAGTCAGGAAAATAAACCTCTTCCCTTTGCATTTTAATGCCAATGGAAACAGTTTCTAAAATAGAGCTGCTGGCACCTGCCAGTTCCTTTGCAGTTGGCTCGGGTTTTAATGAGCGCCCAGAGTGTAGTTGCCTCTCACAAGCTTTTTGCTGAGCATCCAGCTAATGCCTCAGAACTCCACTTGTAGAACTTCTGGCATCCCCACCTGCAATATTCCAGAGGCCTTGTCCGTTCAGGCACTTTTTGTTCTATGGATCCTGGAAGGCGCTTGGATCTGAGAGTGGAACAGATTTCAGAGAACATGCACATCAGCCCGTCGAACAGTCTGCAGGGTTGGTGACATACAATGGCTTAGAATAGTGCCCATTTAATGGCTTGCATACAGCTCACGAGAGGATTCTGAAGTGCAGCCTCCTCTGATACTGAGCTGTATGTGTGGAAGCCACGGTGAAGTTGAACAGCAGATGGAAAACTCCACCAAACCTTTTATTGGCCATATGTCACTTTTGAGTGTTGGCCAACAAACCAAATTTGCAGCTAATATATAATGATTTAAACAGCAAAAAAGAGCAGCTGCACTTCGATTTCTGATGTCTTTTCTCCAGGCTCCCCTAGCTTGCTGGAGTTTCTTGAGCTTTTTTTCTTTGACCCTGTGCTGTCTCCCTGAATCTTCACCAGGTGGCACCACCTTCAGCACTACAGTGTGAGCTGCCTCCAACTTTGCTGGCTTAGCTCCCTGCTGCTTCTTTCTTGTGGGCCAATATTTCTAATTTTTTGCTATTATTATCATTACTATTCAATTTGATAAGAAATACTACAAAGCACAAGACTCCGGTATTTTTGTACTTTCACCCACTTGGCTATCTTCTTTTTTCAAATCCCTCATGGGCACAGGGCCACCTGTAGTCTCTTTCGGGGTGTCTGGGCTGGACTTCTGCTCAGCCTGTAGGGTTTGTCCTTAGGGTGGACTGTGGAAGGGCAACTCATTCTGCTTTATGAGGACATGACCTGGGGTGGAGCTCCCCTGGGAAACTCAGCTCTCTTACTGTTAGAATCATCTAGAAGGAAATGACTGATGTCAGAAATAAGGAGAACAGGCCGTCTCCTGGCTCTTAATTCTTTTCTAGCTCTTCCACCCGATGCAATGGATGTGGCAAGTCTTCACTCCCAGTGGCCATGAGCATACTGGCTGGCCTAGTGCTTTCAGTGTCCTGGAAGAAGAGGCTCCTTGTTACAAAGTGAGGGTTATGCAGTGGCTTTTGGGGTCAAAGTGCTGGAAACAGCCAGGAAAGGAGTGGGGAACCATATGAATCTAAGCTTGCATGTCTGCCAACCGCTAACTCAATAATTTAGAAATATATGATTGCTGAGGTCATGTGATCATAAAATGGCCCTAAAGTTGCTATTGTAACCGTCTCCAACTCAGGTTACTGTCTATTAATTTTCCTGAAAAACTCACACATCTCCCTAAGGTTATTCAAAAGACTTTGAACAGCATTGTGAATAAAAATTATAACAGAGTACATCAAACTCAATGATTTCTGTAACATCTGGAGCAAAGCACATTAAATGAAGAGTAAAATCTACATTCATCATGGGTGTTTGGGTTTGTTTTCTGTTTTTATAAAGAGAGGAAGTAAGAAATATCTTTCCTGTAGGGATTTTTAGTTATCTGTTCCTGTGCTACACTGGACACCTCACGGAAGAATTATAGCCTTGGTTTTTGTATTTGTAGGAGTTGATTCTCTTTTTACGTTGCATTAAGATTTTGGCCTGCAGCAACTTCACGTTGGGGAATTTATCCTACAGATAAAACTGCTGCATGAAATAACATGTGTAAGTGGTTAATCATTTCATCCTTATTTATAAAAGTAGGAGATTGGAAACAACTCAAATGTTTATCAATAGAGGACAAACTTATAATGCAACCATACGCTGGAAAGAGCTCCAAGACCTTTGTTAGCAAAAGTCAAGTGTAGAACAGATTGGATAGTGCACTATCTTTTAAATCCGTGTAATATTTGTTTGTATACACAGAAAGAAATTTTGGAAGGATACATACAGAAGTAAGCTGAGGGGACAGCAAGGACAGAGTCTATAGGAGAGAATAAGCCACTTGCTTCTCAGCCTCTCAGAATCTGGCTTTTGTGTCCATTGTTCTAAAGGAAAAATTCACTATCGGCTCACCTATCTTTCCCTAACTGCCAGTTGTGAGCTTCCTTGATACCTCTGACCATTGTTGACCATTCGCTCCTTCACAGTGAGGCAACTCCAGTGTAGAACAACCAGAAATTCTGACATTCGAAATTCTGCAGCTCTGCTGGTGAGGGAGCTGGTATTTCTGAGCATGTGCTGTCTTTGCAGAGGTTCTCTCTTTTAATCATTACAACGTCCCTTTGAGAGAGGTACTATGGTTATCTCCATTTTCCAAATGAAGCAACTAGGGCTCAGAGAGCTTAACTAACATGTCCTGAGTTGTGTAACTCCTGAGTGATGGGGTCAAGATTGAGCCCCAGATGGCTAGTCTCTAATGCAAGTGTCTGAGCATTTTGTGAATGCGCAAAGCAGCAATGCTCTATTTACTGCTTTTGTCTTCTCTTCTGACTCTGCTCTGACCTATTCCTTCTTTTTCTCTTCTTTTTTTTTTTGAGACAGAATTTCGCTTTTGTTGCCTAGGCTGGAGTGCAATGCCGTGATCTCGGATCACCAAAACCTCCACCTCCCAGGTTCAAGTGATTCTCCTGCCTCAGCCTCCTGAGTAACTGGGATTACAGGTGTGCACCACCACATCTGGCTAATTTTGTACTTTAGAGACAGGGTTTCTCCATGTTGGTCAGTCTGGTCTCGAACTCCCAATCTCAGGTGATCCACCCACATTGGCCTCCCAAAGTGCTGGGATTACATGCTTGAGTCACCATGCCGGTCCTACTGTGGCCTATTTCTTCTACTACTCTTGTTTATATCCTAACTCCTTTACCAGTTCTTCTTTTTCTTCTTCTCAAACAAAGGTGTCTCCAAGGTCCCACCTTTATTCTCCTCTCTGTAGTTAGCCTTGCACTACCTCTGAAAAGCTTTGACTCTCACCCAGTGGGTTTGCCTTCCAAGTCCATGTCTATATTTTCAGACACTCATTTCCACCTGCTTGGTGGGCGTTGCCATCTGGACCTGCTGTAACTGGAGGGCCAATACTTCCTAAACCCAACACCTCATCATCCTGTTCACAATTTGGTTCTTCTCCTTGTTTCACTTTTCTGATAATACTACCCCCAAAACTTCCCATCCCTTAAGCTCAAAATCTTAGAGAAGGTTTTGATTCCTTTTTTCTCCCTTGCTTCCAGTTTCCAATAATTAAAATATTTCGCTGTTTTGGGTTCTGCTGCCTTCATGTGGCTCTGTCGCTCATGACATCTTGCCTGGGAAGTGCTCTCCTAACTAACCATCCCCTTGTATGGGATGTTCTTCTCCTATCTAACCAATAATCCTGATATAGTGTGCCACCCATGAGATCATTGTGAGGGAAAGTTTCAGATGTGAAACATACAAAAAGACTGTGTAAATGGAAAGGCCAGGAGCATGAATTATTATAAAGCTGCAATCCTCCTTAAATTATAAATTTAGTGAGACCCCAATAAAAATAGCAGCAGGTTTTAGAAAATATTTTTCTGTAATGAGGCAAGCTGATTTGAGAGTTCTAATGGAAAAATAAGTATACTAGAATATCCAAGAAATTTCTGAAAAAGAGGACTAAAAAGAGAGAACTAGCCCAAATAGATATTGAAATTATTATAAAATGTTGGCCATTAATATAGCTTAATAACTGTACATGAATAAACAAGTAGAATAGACATAATAGAATCAAATTGTCCCCAATACTTATAAGGATTTAGTATTTCTTAGATGTTGTGAATCTTTATCAGTGAGGAAAATTTTTACAATGCAATAAATAGTGCTGGGACAATTGGGGAGCCATCTGGAAAATAATAAAGTTGTATCTCTCCTCACTCTCCATACCAAAGTGAGTGCCAGATGGAATATCAACATGAAAATTAAACTATCAAAGTTCTAGGAAAATAACTGAAATTTTTAAAATGATCATGGCATAGAGATGGCCTTTCTAAGCATGATTAAAAACAAACATTTCTGCATGATAGAAAACACTATAAATAAAGTCAAATTCTGAACAGGCAAAAATATTTGTAAGAAACATGTCAGACAGAGGGCTTAATTCGTTAAAATATAAAGAACTTCTACAAATCAATAGAAAAAAAGATCGAAACCCTAATAGAAAAATTGGCAAAGTACATGAGCCAATAGCTCACAAAAGGAAACACAAATGGTGTTTAGATATCTGAAAACATGCCTAGGCTCCACACAATAAGCAACTGTAAATTAAAACTGTATTTTTGACCTTGTAGCCAAAGATGATTAAAATGTATTTTCAGTCACCTATTTTTGACAAGATTATGAGGAAACAGGCATCCATAATTTTTTTTTTTTTTTTTTTTTTTTTTTTTTTTTTGAGACAGGATCTCAGTCTGTCACTCAGGCTGGAGTGCAGTGGCATGATTTCAGCTCACTGCAACCTCCACCTTCCGGATTCAAGTGATTCTCCTACCTCAGCTTCCTGAGTAGCTGGGATTATATGCATGCACCACCATGCCCAGATAATTTTTGTATTTTTTGGTAGAGACTGGGTTTTGCCATGTTCGTCAGGCTGGTCTTGAGCTTCTGACCTCAGGTGATCCGCTCACCTAGGCCTTCCAAAGTGCTGGGATTACAGGTGTGAGTCACCACGCCCGGCCCATACATATATATTTAGTTATGTAAACAGAACAACCTCTAAAGAGGGAAATTTTTGAATATCATCAAAATTTTAAATGTGCATACCCTTTCATGTATCAATTGCATGTTTGGGAATTTCTCCTACATTTCTATTTATACTTTTGTCTGAAGAAATCTAAAGAGATTTGCTGCAGCACTAAGTGTAATAGTATGCTTTATCAACTCAAAAAAGAGACGAAAACAATCGCAAGCATGGAGCCTGCCATGCTTACCCTCTGCTTGAAGCCTCCCAGTTGATTTCTGCCAGCCATGAAAGTTTTTGTAATCTGGCCCCAGCCTGCGCTTTCTCGCGTCTTGCTTCCCTCTGTACTCCCTACACCCAGGCCAAATGACTGCACTGTTTGTCCTGCACTTTCCCATCTCCACATCTCTCTTTGTGCTGATCCTGCTGCCTGGCTGGTCCTCTCTCCAGCCTTTCCCCTCTTCTTCATCTGTGTGACTACTAACCCGCCTTACAGGCCACCTCTTTCTGAAGACATCTTAGAACTCGGCGCAATTCCCCATCCCCAGCTGAAAATAGCCACCTCCTCTAACTTGACATGATCCTTTTTGCCAAATGATTAACTTATATTTTCTTCCAAGAATAAAAGTATATTCATATATTTTCTGATATTAAAGTATGTAATATGCACATACTTTAAAAAAGTGGAAAATCTCAGGGCTCATCCCCATACATGTACATGTGTGTGATGTGCGGGTGTGAATGCATAGAAGAATAAAGGAAAAATAAATTTCCTGAAGTAGATATCTGAGTCAAAGAATATGCATATTTAAAATGTTGATATATGTTTCCAAACTGATCTCTGGATTCAGAATTCATTCAACAATATTTATTGAGAACATCACATGTGCCAGGAACTATATGCTAGATATTTAGGCTGCAATGAAGAGCAACACCAGATGTGGTCTCTGTCCCTGTGCCAAATCAAACAAAAGGGATTTGATCTAGTTGTGAATTCAAGGATGACTTCCTGGTGGAAGTGACATTTCAGGTAAGGCCCAAAGGTGAAATAGGAGATAACTAAACTAATGGGAGTTAAGAGGTGTTCATTCAATGCCTGTATAAATGTGGCTGGACAGGGAACTGAAGAAGGCTGGGATGGCTGGAGTGGAAATGAGGCAGAGTGTGGTGCAAGATGAGGCCAGAGACATGTGTAGGGAGCATACCATAGACAGATTTGTAGGTCTTGTTAAAGATCTTACTGTTTTTCTAACAGCAAGGAGAGGTAAAAGCAAGGTTTAGGGATCATATTTGTATTTTGAAAGGATAAATTCAGCTGAGTAGAGAGAACTGATGAACAGAGGCAAGAATGAAGACAGGTTGACAAGGTAGGAGGGTATTGCAGCAGTCCAAGTGACAGATGATAATAGCTTAAAGTAGTCCGAATTGCAGACGGTGATACACAGCTTGGACCAGGATAGTCAAAGCAGACATAAAGAAGAGCAGATCATTTTGTGATTTTACCGATTTATACCACTATCAGAAATGGATATCATTGGTCAGTTTTGCCATTGCCAATCCAAAGTGATGGTGTATGTGTGTGTTTAATATATATTATGTTGTACATAGCATATATAATTTAAAGTATGTATTACATATGTAAAATTTTTCCTTTCTTTGATAATTGCTAAGGTTGAATATCTTTTCATATTTCATTGACTACTTTCATTTCTATTTATCTGTTCTTTTGAATTATCTCTACATATCCTTTGTCTATTTTCTTATTGGGGCTTACGTTCTTTTCCTGTTTGGGATGCAGTCCAGGATCTCACATTGCACTTAATTATCATGTCTTTGTTGTTGCCACTGATTGATGATAGTTTCTCAGGTGTGTATCTTTTTATTAATGATTTGAATAAACTCTTGTTATATTGATGCAGGGTAGCGCTTGGTAAGAATCCAAGTGCAAAATCAAGGCAATCTTAAAGCAATTTTAAAAAATGATGATCTGTAACATGTTGCAAATGTTTTTTTCCAGTTTGTCTTTCTGTTTGTTTGCTTAACTTATTTTAAGTGTGGGTTTGTGTGTGTTTATGTGTGATATCGTTGTCAAATGAATCGATCTTTTCCTTTATTATTTCTAGCTTTGATATAATGCTTAAAAGTCATCCCCATCCCAAGGTTATGGTGAGTTATCCTCTATTGCTTTTACAACCATACATTTTCCAGGTCATATCCAATACGATGCAAAACAGACATCTTTACCCTATTCCTCTATTCGTCCCCCCTCCTACCCCACACCTCCAACTTTACCAGATGGGGCAATAAAAGGCAGTGCTGAGGTGTCCCTTATGGTATAAATTCAGCAATGTCAGATTCTTGCTCTATAGCTCTCCTCCGAACTGCTTTGACTGCAAAAGACCTAACTTGGGTCTTCACAAAGGTCTTTCCTGAACCAGTGCTATTTTTTCATTGCTTAACCAATTTTACCTAATCGTAAGTTACCTGAAGTCAGGAACCAGATCTGTTTTATTTTGTGCAATACTCGTGTGGCGGGGCCTTTTTTATTTTATTTTATTTTGATGGAATTTTGCTCTTGTTGCCCAGGCTGGAGTGCAGTAGCACGATCTTGGCTCACTGCAACCTCCGCCTCCTGGGTTCAAGCGATTCTCCTGTCTTAGCCTCCCGAGTAGTTGGAATTACAGGCATGCATCACCATGCCCAGCTAATTTTCTTATTTTTAGTAGAGACAGGGTTTCTCCATGTTGGCCAGGCTTGTCTCGAACTCCCAACCTCAGGTGATCTGCCCACCTCAACCTCCCAAAGTGCTGGGATTACAGGCGTGAGTCACCGTGCCCGGCCAGCTGGGCCCTTTTTAACAGCCTCTGTCAACATAATATTTCAAGGCATTATCCCCATGAGAAAAACACAAACCCTAACCACATTGATGAAAACATAGATATTCTCAAAGTTTTGTGAGGTAGTCATTAGAAGTGAAGGTCTATTATAAATCATATAGCAAAACAGTCAAATTTCTACATGGGGAAGTATTTTTGCCCACTTCCTCATCTCCCCTCCTCTCCAATCTCTCTCCAGCAAGGGTAAAAAGCCTACTCAGCAAAATTAACACCCCCCAAAAAGCCTAGTAAGGACGAGATATTTTTCTTCAAACTTCCCTTAAGGGTTTCCGTTCATCATGACTGTAATCTCCTGATGTTTTTATTAGAAAACTTTGTGCATGCCAGAGAGTCAATAAGTACTCCCAAGATCAGTGAATTGGTTGGTAATCCTGTCCTGATACTTGACTTACGTAGTGTCTTTGTTGGAATCTAGGAGATAAACAAGACTATTTTCTTTTCTAATTGCTTCTTGTTTTCCTTTTACAGAAAGAATTAGGGCTCTATTGAAATCTTACCACCTTTTTATGGGCTATGAGGTCAAGTTAGTTATAATAAGGATCCATCTTAAATTCTCATCAAAGGGCTTCATTACTGAAGCAGCATTTTCTTAAGTGATGCCTTAGCACAGACCCAGAGGATAATACTACTGCAAAGTGAGTAGATGGTCTGGGTGAGCTAAAAATAAGGAGTTCACCTTTCTGTCCTGGGTGGCCAGAGAGATCTAAATCAATTTGGAATAAAACCTCAGGCTAAAAGCCAACAGTTCCCAAATGAGAAATGATCTCTTCCCTGAAGAGTGGGAAGGAGAAAGGAGTTGAAATGCTAGTGCAACACTGGACACGGTAGATGTGAACAATTTTGGTTCTAAGGAGCAAGCCATGGGCACAGCGGCAGCTGTTTGACTTCAGTTGACCCGATGCCATACCAGAGTTTGATTTCAAAAAGAGCCATGGGACATTTGAATCTCAACTGGGCACCGGGGAACAAAATGGAAGTCAAGTTCAAGTTATTAAAGGACTGATGTCTCAGCACCTAACTCTAACCTAATGGTGAGTGGAATCATTTTCCCTCTTTTCCTCCTGTCTTTCGTTTCCTAATGACCCACCCCCCTTTCTGGGTCCTCTTCAGCCTTAATTCCCCTCTAACAATTTCACCTTAGGTGAAGCTATCTCTTGTTGGTGATGTGGTAAACCACTTTCTCTCTCTTAGCCTCATCTTAAGACAATAAGGAAAATGATGAGTGATAATGTGGGTAGAGCAGCCAGCACGGTACTGGGTACCCAGAAGGTGCTCCTGTGATTTGTATTAAGAGAATCCAGTTTTCCAGTTGTCAAGATACCTCAGCCTTCCTCTTTCTGTTGGGCCATTGGAAGGGAGATTCCTCAAGCAACACGGACAAGAGGCATACTTCTTTCTGATTGCTGGCCACAGCAAAGTTCTCAGCATTTAGATTTCTTGCCCATTCTGAAAGCCTGGATGATGGCTCCCTAGTATCTCTTCAGATGCCACAGCCCATGAGTTATGGCTTCCGCTGACCTCTCTGCAGGGTAGGATGATGAGCTGGCAACAGCTGTGGGAGCTGCAGTAAAGAGCCCGCAGAATCAAAGCTGCAGCTGGGTTAATGACACTGTGGCATTGGGGTGGCTGTCTTGAGGACCATAAAAAAAGAAAGGAAAAAGAAAAACAAGAAAAAAAAAATCCCAAACCTCAAAACAAAGACAGATGTTTTGACTTAGGAAAAGAACAGAAAGAGATATCAGTTTAGATATTTGTTTTCCTAACAGCAAATTGATACTAAATTGGGTTAAAATAAATGGGAGGTTGTTTTATATTTATAACAGAATTAACTCAAAAAGGAAATGAAAATTCATTCTTCTCTATTCTTCCATTTCCCCCTTTCTTTCTTCATTTTCCTCTCTCTTCCTCTGGTACAAAAACAAAACAAAACAAAAACTCCCTTCCTCAGAATTATTCCATGGGGATTAGTTGGGCTGGCCCAGAGATGTGGTGGATGTAATCTGTATATGAGAATCTTAGAAATTCCACCCCTCAACTTTTTCTGCTAAGTATACTTGAATCTGACAGTGACAGAGACCTCAGTTAATTAATTTATTTTATTTTATTTTTTGAGACAAGGTCTGGCTCTGTTGCCCAGGCTAGAGGGCAATGGCATGATCTTGGCTCACTGCAAGCTCCGCCTCCCAGGTTCAAGCAATTCTCGTGCCTCAGCTTCCTGAGTAGCTGGGATTGCATGCGTGCACCACCATGCCCAGCTAATTTTTGTATTTTTAGTAGAGATGGGGTTTCACTGTGTTGCCCAGGCTGGTCTTGAACTCTTGAGCTCAAGTGATCCACTCACCTTGGCCTCCCAAAGTGCTAGGATTACAGGTGTGAGCCACCACACTCAGTCAACCTTAGTTAATTTAAATGTGAGTTTAGCATGCTAAATGATGGCTAGTAATGCAGGGAGAGAAGGATTATCACCTGTGTTTGCAGATACTCAAGCCTTGGACTGGGATTCATGAGCCATAGGTTTTAGCTCTGTGTCAGCCCCTCAACTGACATATTACTTTGGGAAAATAACTCAACTTCTTGAGGACTCCACTTTCTGCTATCTCTTCCTTGTCTAAAATTCAAAGTCTTTGTCTTGGGCAGGACTTCTGTGTGTAGTGATGTATGTTAGATGCCTCTACTGGTGGAAGGTATAGCTTGAAATCCAGCCCTTGTTCCTCTTGCCAAGACTCTGCCTTCCCAGAGGGGCCACTTTTTGAAATAGGCTCAAAGCGCCTATGTGCCAGCTCTGACCTTGATTATGGGCCTGAGAAAAAAAGTTCTCCCTAAAGTGGGCCAGAGATGAAGAATAGGAAAGGCATTTTTGAGAGGCTGGGAGCTGAAAGCCAGTTGATGTAACTATGCCTGCGGGGTGATCAAGAGTGATCACAAGACAAGGGATGTCTGCAGGAGACAAGATGAACAGTTTAGAGGGTGGAGAGGAGGCTGAACATCTAGTTTGAAGGAACCCAGGAAGGAGTCTGAAGAGAACAAGGTAAGTATCTCTCCTCCCAATAGCAGGGTGACTTAGAGTGCAGCGTAGCCTCAATTTAATAAGACACAGAGAAACCAGATTGGGAGGACTGCACACTCCACTGACCTACAGAGTTATGACAGATGCTGAGCTGTGGCTGAGGATAGAGAGGTGGTTATAGGGGAATGGAGTGGGGGACAGGCTGGGAGAAGGTGGAAATAAGAGTAGAACATGAGGATAAAATAGACTCAAAGCCCATGCTTTCAGGTAATGAAGAACTGTGATTTATGTACTGTCGTGTACATAAGAGTTTTTCCCTTCTAGAATCTGCTCCCTGAAGTAAAGTGGTTTGCATTGTGCCTGACTACATCTGATTGACAGGTCTCCCATTGTGTCTCCAGGCATCCTAAGATGAAAAGATGCTGAAGATAAGTGATGGGGAAGTGAAAGGTCCAAGGTGGTGTTATAAATAAAAAAAAGGCTTTAACATCAGGTGTCAAAAATACAACAAGGTTCTACCTGGAATTCCCTAGACTTGGTTTTTTTGAGATGGTGAGATAATTATAATCTGGAAGACAAGAGCAAGAAATGTGAATAAGTTAAAAAAAAAAAAAAAGCCTGTAAAGATTGGGGCTGGGAAGAGGTGAGTAAATCCTCAACCTACTCAGATGTCTTCAGGAGAACCAAAAAAAAAAAAAAAAACTTCCTAGTGTCCAAAGTGAAGGTTGGAGCAAAATGAAAAAAAATAAAGAAACCTCTTTCCAAAATGTATTCAAACTTGTCACAACTGGGAAAATTGGAAGAGATTCTATTTGAAGAATTCCCAGGGTGAATTCGTGGCTGGGGGTGAAGGCACTGTGGAAAGGGTGCTTTGGCCTGGGACTGGGATGGGGAGGAGCATCCCAGAACCAGAAGCAGGGCCCTGGCATAGTTATGTGGGAGCTAAGAAGCAGCCAGCAGCAGCAGTAGGTTGAACTCAAACTGACTTTCATGCCAAGCAGGACCAAATGCAATGTGAGCGTTGGTGAAAATCCGTGTTACAGTTGTCAGTATAGACCGTGCTCCCTGGATTTTCCCAAAATGTGCTGAGAGGTTTCCGTGGGAGTTGTGTGAGCTGACAGCCCACATGGGGCGCTTAAAACATCAGAGGCAAATGTAGACCTGGGAGACAGTTCTGCCTTCTCACCTGGTTTGGAGGCTGAGGAAGAGAAGGGAGCAGGAACACAGAGTGGGTCACATGGGTTCAATGTCAGGTTCCAGGCCTTCTGCAGACAGCTGACGTTACTTACCTAGTGGGCTTTGATGTAGTTTGGATGTTTCCTGCCACCAGATCTCATGTGGAAATATGATCCCCAGTGTTGGAGGCGGGGTGTGGTGGGAGTTGTTTGGGTCATGGGGGCGGATCCCTGGTGAATGGCTTGGTGCTCTCCCTGCAGTAATAAGTTCACATGAGGTCTGGTTGTCTCATAAAAAGACTCTGAGACCTCCCTTCTTTCTCCCTCTCTTGCCATGTGCCACACCTGCTCCCCCTTCACCTTCTGCTTTGACTGTAAGTTTCCTGAGGCCTCACCAGAAGCTGATCAGATGCTGGTGCCATGCTTGTACAGCCTGCAGAATTGTGAGCCAAATGAACCTCTTTTCTTTAGAAATTATCCAGTTTCAGGTATTCCTTTATAGCAACACAAAACAGACTAATATAAGCTTCTTGGTCTTTAAGGTTCTTATGAGTTCTCTGAAGCTGAGATAAACCTCATGGCCCTCTACTTAACGTCCTTGCCTCAGTCTTCATGAAATGCCAGAGGCTTGTTCACATTAGGATGACCACAGCTGGGGATACCAATAACCCCATGAAGAAAGCCTTTCCATGGACATCAGGGCCTGGTACACCATCCATGCAGCTTGTTCTCACATGCCACACAGTTCCCTGCTGTGAGAGCCACTGCTAGCAAGACATCCAGTGCTTGCATACAATACTGAGAATCCTATCCTAAAACACCCCTGTTAGGCTGTGATATGGTTTGGCTGTGTCCCCACCCAAATCTCATCTTGAATTCCCACATGTTGTGAGAGGGACCCAGTGGGAGGTAATTGAATCACAGGGGCAAATCTTTCCCGAGCTGTTCTGACGATAGTGAATTAAGTCTCATGAGATTGATGGTTTTAAAAAGAGGAGTTCCCCTACACAAGCTCTCTCTCTTTGCCTGCTGCCATCCATGTAAGACATGACTTGCTCTTACTTGCCTTCTGCCGTGATTGTGAGGCTTCCCTAGCCACATGGAACTGTAAGTCAAATTAAACCTCTTTCTTTTGTAAATTGCCCAGTCTCTGGTATGTCTTTATTAGCAGCATGAAAATGGACTAATACAGGCTGGCATCATTTTCTTACTGAGCAAATGAGAAATATATTCAGCAGAGGTATATGACCTACCCAAGGTCACAGAGTTGGGAGTCAAACCAAACTGTGTTTTTCCTACTATGCCTTAATCCTCCTCATGACATCTATGCCCATACTTACTCCTGGAACTGCCCTCATTTTCTCAATCTCCCAACTTATTATTTCAGAACAGAATTCTATTCTTTGTAGCTATCTCTCATAACTTCAAGGAAATACAAGTTATTGGAACAGATATACTCAAAGAAGCTCACCTTTGGCAAACACTGTCAAGTTAAGATTTGTAAGCCACAAAAGAAAATCAAGTAAAATGATATTACTTTGCTTCTTTAAATCCATAAAACCAAAAATCTCCAGTGAACCAGAAAATCTCTCTACAAAAATCATGAAGCTAAAAATAAACTTTAAAAATTGACTGGCAATCAACAAGAAAAATAGAAATTTTAAGACCTTCAGACAAGAGCAGTAATTGTATTATTGATCCAAAGGATTAAGGCAAAAAGGAGGAACTTGGGGATAGAGTATGACTAATGATTGCTGCCCTTTCGCTGGGAACTTTGAGGTACAGTGGGTGATTAAGGTTTGGAACACCAGGAGGAAGCCACTCTCTCTCTACCCCCAAATCCCATCTTAAAGAAGTTTGTTCAACAGACTATACCTCAAAGCAGTTTTGCTAGCAACTTTGAATGTGGCCATATGATAGAATAAAGTACTTTGTAAGCTGTGATGAGCTTTACAAAAACAAGTGCTGTCTCCGTCCTGGAGGCTAGAACTTAGGTTTTTATCATGTTTGTATCCTTAGAACACTTGGACTCAGTAAGTATTCACTGAATGAATAAATCAAATATCCCACCAACAACATCCCTCTGATATTACTCCTAAATGAAAGGATTTGTGGGGCAGGCAGGGAGGAAGGCAGGTAGTCATTTACTATGTATTTGCAGCCTAACACTGCCTCGAGGACTTTGTTACCTCCTATTCTGCTGTGAGGAATCCTGCAGAAACAGAGTCCTGCTATTGAGAGACAGTGTGGAGGAGGTGACCTTGACATTCCCTTCTAGAGCCTAGATCCTGGAATTGCGGATGCATAAGGGTTCCCCTGGTGACCCCATGTGGCTTTCCCTTTACTTGCTCACTGCCACCCACGGCTGGTGGCCCAGCTGGGCTGTCTCAGGTTGTTCATTTCAGCTCTTACAAACTCAGGCCTCACTTGATTTCTATCATCCGGCCCCTGGAATTTTCCTTCCAAAATCATAAATGAATCCACAGAAGGTACACTGGAACAGTTTTTTTTTTTTTTTAGGTTACTCTTGATAGTAGATTCCAGTCACTCATTTACTCAGCAGATATTAGTGCTCGCTTACTAGGCACTAGAAACCTTACTATTATTCAAGGTATAATTCTGAACAACACAGACAAGTCCCTCTTGTCATGGAAGCCGTATGCTAGTGCCTGGGAGAAGGACCCCTGGAGAGTGAGCTCCTCTGTGACTGGCCTCCACCTCCCCGCCCCACCACTAGACAGGCTTTGCAATAGAAAAGAGCACAATAGCATGTCTGAAAGGTCCAGGGAGGCAACAGAGGTGGCCTTGAGAACCTCACTCTCAACAATTTTAAGTTATTAACTTTGGTTCATATGGTTTTTACATTCTGACTAGCTGAGGGACTGGGCTACTTGTAAAGATGGTCATGCTGAGTAGCAGAAACTACTCCCAGCCATGTCTGTCTCCCAGCCTATTACTGAATTACCTTTGAACCTTCTCTCTGCTTCCCAGTAGAAAGTGTGCAGCATAAACAAATTGACTCCGGTACTCAGTGAAACTATTAGGATTGGAACTTAGGGAAAAAAATTCTGCTACCTTGACTTCAAAGTGTGCCCTGGTGTGAACCTGTCTGCCAGGGCATTTTCTTCTCTCTGTAGAACTGTATAGTATGGCTAGCTAGAAGCATCAGATCTCGGTTGTGTACTTGGGGCTCCTATGGACTCCTTTGAGGGCTGGGGATGGAGCAAGGCTTTTCTCTGCTCCAGGAGCACGGTGAGGAAGTTCTGCCTCCTGAAGCAGAGAGCTCTTGCCCCCTCTGCCCTGGCTTTTTGCAAATAGCTTTCAGGGAGGGCACAGCTTCCATTAAAGCTCTTGCCTTTGTGGGCTTGCAGGAACGTGCTTAGTGAGAGACTACCCAACCCTCCAAAGAGTTCTGGTGAAAAGAACTGACAAATACGTGTGTATTAGTCTCTTCTCTATAAATAAAGATATATCTGAAACTGGGTAATTTATAAGGGAAAGAGGTTCAATTGACTCACTGTTCCACATGGCTGGGGAGGCCTCACAATCATGGTGGAAGATGAATGAGGAGCAAAGTCATGTCTTACATGGTGGCCGGCAAGAGAACGTGTGCAGGGGAACTGCCCTTTATAAAACCATCAGATCTTGTGAGACTTATTCACTATCACGAGAACAGCACAAAAAGACCTGCCCCCATGATTCAGTTACCTCCCACGAGGTCCCTCCTACGACATGTGGGAATTATGGGAGCTACAGGTCAAGATGAGATTTGGGTGGGGTCACAGCCAAACCATGTCAACATGATTAGGTTTCCCTTAAAGATTCTGGGTGATGGAGTATTGTATCTAAATGCTGGGATAACTCCAGACAAATTTCAGTTTTATTTTTAGGAGCTCTTGAACAAGTCTGACCTGGGTTACCAAAACTGGTTTGAGAGGAGACTTCACAGCCTGCCCCGCTCCCAA
This sequence comes from Colobus angolensis palliatus, assembly GCF_000951035.1. Classification (NCBI taxonomy): domain Eukaryota; kingdom Metazoa; phylum Chordata; class Mammalia; order Primates; family Cercopithecidae; genus Colobus; species Colobus angolensis. Next base: position 3,189,864 of record NW_012121598.1, on the reverse strand, counting down.
GGAGCTTGAGCCATTTGGCCAAAGATTTGTGAACTTCGAAAGATCGTTTCATCAGCTACCAAAATAAACTAATCAAAATAACTCTTTGAAGCTACCTAAAATTCATTCTGGAACAAGACAAATTAATAAATATGGAAAATAATTAAAAATGAAGAATTGTTTTTTAGTAGTGGGGGGGGGGCATGGGGAGAATAAAAATTTTCTACAAGATTCACCTTTGCCATAACAAGAATTTATCTGGTAGAGCTTTGTCCATGTCATTCTGTCCTGTTGGCTGATAATGTGTACATTGTCTTCTCAATAGGTAGAATTCTGCCTGCCTTTTCCCCTTTTTCTGTTCCTCCTTTGAAGTGGGGAGGCAAACGACCAAGACACGAAGGAACAAAGCCAAACACTACAAAACATTAATAGAATATTCACTCCAAATGAGATTTTTAAAGAGGCACTTTAAATGCAGCAAAGACCTAAGCACCAATATCAATGTTCCTGTAAGCAGAAAATAAAACCTACAAATAAAGTTTTAGTGGAAGGTGTATCATTTTATTTCATTAATATTCATATCCTGAACTCATATGTGCAATTGCAGAGAACTTCATGAGACAATTTTGCTCTTAGGAAGCAAACAACAGCCCTAGACCAGCCTAATAAACATTCAAAAACATCATCCATACTGGGCACAGGTGTTTTCCAATTGCCGCCTGTGCTGATGTTTAGTGGCTGGAGCTCTGAGCACTGTCATAATTTGTGCTCTGGCTTTGCATCCCACATGCCCCTGGAGTGAAATGGGGGAATTTGTCCTATCTCTTTGTTGGAGGGGATAGGCTTGAGATTCTCCTAGCAATATATCTGTCCTCTAGTTTACCACATTTGTGGTCAGAATGATACTCCTCCCAGCCTCCCCTAACTATTCAAGGACTGGTTAACTGTGAGAAAGGTGCTTGAAAGCCTCCTCCTGGTCTGCTCCACTGTTGAGCTGGTTTCTGATCCTCAGCCTGAGCACCTGGTAAGACTCTTCAACTTAGACTCCAGTGACCTTCTCTTGGCAGGTGCAAGGTGGTTAGACGACATATATATCCCACCCAGAAGCAGGAGCATTTTAATTTTTGGTAAACTAGCCTGGCCTTGTAGAGGATTGTTGGACTATAGGAAATGATAGCTTGTGTTTGCATGGTGCTTTACTACTTATAGAGAATGTATGCAACTCATCGTTTTATTCAACCCTTATGTTGGCATTTCCATTTTGCCTGAGGTGTTGAGATATGACTTTTTCACTTTACAGGCTCCCAACACTGGGTTTTTGGTCCCAAGCCCTGGGTTGCTCCCTTCATTCCACAGCTGCTCTGAAGATAGACTGAGGATCATTTTGAATTCCTGAGGGAATTACCTCTCCGTTTAAAATTCCTTATGGTTACGTGCGGGTGAGGCCAGCAGATGAAACATCCAGCTTAGAGACAAGGGGAAGGAACCCAAGGGAAAAACCAAGGATTTCAGCAGGACATATTTGAATGGGAAGAAATCCTCAAGAAGCCCTAGAGGGAGAAACCATAAAGATGATAGCTAAGAAACTGGAGAAGTGTCTGACCCAGATAAGTAAGGTTTGGTTTAATCTCTTGATTCTGGTTGCTTAATTCTGGGACTGTTTGCTGTCAGGCCTGCACAATCAACTGGCCTAAGGAGATAAGGGACCTGTTTAGATTAACATCAGAAAGAAAAAATAGCACATTCTCCAGCAGAAGCGTTAGTTTTCCTCAGCGAATAGACAGGGAAGGTAGAGCAGAGGAGAGGACGCTGTCTGGCTCCACCACCTCCCACCTATGTGACTGGACCAACCACTGACTTCCCTGAGTCTGGATCTCCTTGTCTACCCTGCCATGCTGGGTGGGAGTGAGAGGATGAAGTGAGCTGATGTGGAGAGCACTGTAAGGAGAGGGCATAAGGCTGGCCTCGTCATGCCAGAGGCCTCCAGCCCCAAGGAGCCGAATAACTCCCAGAACAGAAAGGGGTTCAAAGCGTGGGCTTTGGAGACAGATTTGCTAGGGTCATATCTGACGCTGCTAGTCCTCCATGGGCAAGGGCCTTACCCGCCTGTGCCTCCGTTTTCTCCTCTGTAAAATGGGAATTACAGGGCTAATGCGTGGATCGAATGAGTAACACCAACCTGTTTACAACGGTGCTTGGCACACAGTCTGCATTCACTAGATGGTGTTAGTAGTTATTATTATTAGGAATGCTACTACTATTGCTGTATTTTCTGTGATGGCTTTCTGACCCAGCCTCATATATCCAGACTCTTTCCTATCAAAACCTTCTAGGTATTTATAGGTCTTAGATCCAACCCCAGATCTATTGAATCAAGATCTCTGTGGTAGGAACCTGGGAGTCTATTTTACCAAATGCCCTGAGCAGGTCTGAAACCTGGTCTATGGAGCAAGTTCCTCAGGCATCCAATTTAGAATGAAACTTCCATCACTTAGGCCCACTGTGCCTCTTCTCAGCTACTCTACCCACTGCCCACATCTAACTCTGCCACCAGAAAGGCCTCTGTTTTCTCACATTTGTGTGAGGAATTGCTGTGTCTTCCGAGTACACGTGGACTTCCCTGTGTCCTGGCTGTGCCCAGCTATCCCCGCTGCCCGAAAACTGTCTTCCCCTCCCACGGGTTAGCCCTCCCTAGACTGGCCATATACTAATGTTACACATTTTATCTTCTGCCAAACCTTCTCCAGCTGTGCCCCCTCATCCAGCAGCTTTTCTCATGCGGCAGAGCTAGTGATGGAGACTTCTCCATAGGCCTGTCTCCTAGCCAACCTGAAATCTCCTTTCAGCTGGAAACTGGGTTCCAGTTGTGAGAAACTAGGGAGCTTCGATTTGTGTGACCAGCTGGTGTTTCCTCATCCAGGCTGGGCTGTGAGTGAGGAGACAATCTTATTCCTTTGGTGGTCAGATACTGTGCTTACCCTCACAGCCTCTGATACCTACTGGGCCTGCGTCACATGGCAGACCTTCCTCCCTCCACATCTTGTTCAAGCTCTTTCCCTGTGTTTGGCCCGGTTCCCCCGAACGGCTCTGTTGCCACTTTGCTCTCTCCACCGCCACTGCCCACACAGGATGTGGGTCCCTTCCCCGCTGCCTTTGCTCAGGGATTGAAACAGTCCCACGTAACCACCCTCTTTAGTCTGGCTTTCCCAACCAGGCCTCCTGGGCACAGCCCTCCACTTGAGGCACTGTGGCCCTCACCACTGGTGGGAGAGAGTTCTGTGAGTCTGGACTCATAGATGCCCCATGGTGACACAGAGGTCAGAGACAAAGCTTGGGGCCAGAGCCTAGCCCCAAATGGCAGACCTCCCTGGAGACACAGGAACTGGCCAAGTGGCAGACATTCCTGGTGTTTCTCATTGCTGGGTTTGCCCCCCCGGGGCTCACCACACGTGCTCTGAGGTCGGTCGTTTGACCTCCTTTGTTAGCAGATCCTGCTTTCCTCCCCGACGCCCCTGCCTTGCTCTGTCCTCTGCTACAACAAGGGTGAGCATGAAAGGCTGGCAGTGGTTGCAGGGGAGGATGCATTGTGACTTTTGGAGTGTGATATTCAGCACCCTGTTGTGGTGCAGGGAAGCCCCCAAGGCCTGGAGCCATGACTGGGGAAGGTCCTCTGGACTCCCACATGGTCCTTTCTGCCAGGGCAGGGAGAGGGCAGGGGGAAGGCACAGATGATGGTGCTATCCTTTAGAACTAGTCATTAACATTTTTTGGTATAGAGTCTATTCCTTCGCCAATCATCAAAGCTGTTTTGTGCAGGAACAGATGTATGACTTACACTTTAATGTATTCTTTCATTCAGTGAGTATTCACTAAGCACATACCTTGCCTGGGGCCTTGGAGTGGAGCTGTTGGGAACAAGGTCAAGTGAAGTGGAGGAGACAAGCCATGGCTTACACAGTGCCTGGGCTTGGGTGGGCCCAGCCCAGAGAATGGCCCTTAAATAGGATCAGACAATCCTCGTATAAGAAAATTAAAGGTTGTCTAGATGCTATCCAGAAAGTATGAAAGGATCAGAAAATCTTCCTCGGCTGCAGCATCTGGGGAGTTCCCAAGGTAGAGACAGCCCTATGGTTGGCCTTGAAGGACAGGTGGACCCTGTGACCAGAAAGGGGAGGTGAGGACTGGGCAGTGAGTCAGCTGGAGCAGAGGTAGGGAGATGGGAAGCTTCTGGCATGTTCAGGAAGTGAACAGTGTTCTGTTTGGCTAGGGACTGGGGTTTCTGAAAGGGAATAGTGAGTAAAAAGTCTGAAACAATTGGCCAAGGCAAGTCTATGGAAGGCCTTAGCCAACAGGCAAGGGGCTTTGAGTTGACTTGGTCTGGTAGGAACCACTGGAGTCTATCTTTAGTAGACAGATGAGTGAATGTAACAACAAATTATGCTTTAGGAAGCTGAATCACACCTTCTAGACCAGGAAAACCATCAACATAACATCTTCGGAGGAAAAGGATGGTGGCAGTGTGAATAGAAATGAAAAGATGAGAGATCAAGGGTGTCCTGAGGGAGACTGCAGGATTTGACAACTTGGCAGGGACATTTTTGGGGGAAGTGGATATCAAAGACAGCTGAGGTATCAAAAAGTCATTTTGTGCTTCTATATAGGGATTCCTGTGGCCTGGAAAGGTTAGTTCAGTATTCCCACACGTTTATTAGTGTTTACTGTGTATCTCATGTAAGAATAGGAAATAGAGGAACAAAGGCAAACAAAACACAATGCTTGCTCCAAATGGAAAAGGACTTTAGAGGAGAACCCAGGCTGGCCCACACTATTTTCTTTGCAAAGAAAATCAGAGATGGTCAAATGTTTTATTCAATATCCTCCCCAAAGTGTGGATGAGGGAAAAGGGGTCCAGGTTCATGTTCTCCCTGTGTGGATAGCTCAGTGGCTTTGTTTGCCTTTGTTTTACTCCACAGCTATTTCTCTTGTCCCTAACATGGGGTGTGAGTAAGAGACTGCCCCCGTTCCACTCTCTAGCCTTCAGTCCCCAAGGAATCCCAGTGTTTGAGGATGATCAGAGGAGCCGGAAAGAACCACAGGGTCCAAATAAGCAAGGGGACACAAAACAAGAGCTAAGGGATGGAAAGGAGGTCTCACTGGGGAAAGGAGCTGAGGGACAGATTTAAGGTAAGTAGTGGGAGTGTTCCTAGTGAGAGTAACTGGGAGAGTAAAGGTGAGGAGGCCAAGAACATGGGGCATGCTTGGGGAATGTTACATGGTCTTGTCCAAAGAGTGTAGGCTGAGCAGAGCCTTGTTTATAGCTAATATTTTGTTTTGTTTTGTTAATGAAGTCAAGAATAACAGTTGGAAATCTAATTAAGTGGTTTAGAAGTTGTGGTTTAGTTGTTTTTAGTTATACAGTATTCTGGGTTTCTTTTTGGGCCTAGAAGCCACCCCAGTTTGTTAGTCAATTGTCAAGAGGTCATTGATGAGGCAATTTCTCCATTCCAGCCCAGAAACATGACTGCTGGGCGTTGATTTTTGGCAATAACATATCCTTGAGAAGAGGACTTTAATTACTCAGTGTCCCAGAGGTGGAAATCTCACTTCTTTCCTTACGAAGTCTGTTTAGAAACAATGAAATGTGTGGGTGACAAGACATATGTGGAAATATATAGAAATCACCAAGTTTCAAAAATATATTCATGGAAACTCAAATAGTTAAGGCCAGGACCAGGCCAAAGTTAGTCTTCTGTCCTCTTTTATTTCATCATTCTAGCTCTTCCTTCTCTTTCAAAGAGCAACTGGAACTATTATGACAACTGGATCTTTTTCATTCTAAATAAGAAGACAAGAAGGAACACCCAAGAGTAAGAGGAACAATTAATCAATTTAATTATCAGCAGTAAATTACCAGTAATTCTCTTGGTAACATTATGTGTTAGTATGATTAAAGTCAATATAAGAATAGATTTTTTTTTTTTCCTTTTTGGCAGGGCATGGTAGGGTGATGGTTGTTGGAGTTGGAGAGTTGATTTTCAAAACAAAAAATATTTCAATAAACCCAGGAGAGTCAAATCTCAGACATGTCTCCAAGCATGAGGTGTTGAACTTGGTACCTGATGGCTTTCATTCCCTAGAGCTGATATAACAAATCTGTGGCTTGAAACAACAGAAATTTCTTTTCTCACAGTTTTGGAGATTGAAGTGTGAAATCAAGGTGTTTCTGCACCACATTCTTCTCTCTGAAGTCCTTCAAGGAAGAATCCTTCCTTGTCTCTTTAAGTTCCCAGTAGTTCCAGGCATTCCTTGGCTGAAGACTGCGTAATCCTAATCTCTGCCTCCATGTCTACATGGCTGTCTGACCTGTGTGTCTCAGTGTCTGAACTCTCCCTCTGCCTTCTTTCTTATAAGGACACCTGCCACTGTATTTAGAGCCCATGTTAAGTCCAGGATGATTTCTGAGCTCCTTAGCTTAATTCAATCTCCTTAGCTTAATTCAATTTGGACCTTATTTGTCCAATAAGGTCACATTCACAGGTTCCAGGGATTAGGAAACAGGAACATCATTTGAGGGGCCACTATTCAATCCACAACGCTGAAGATGCATTCTTTGCTGGCATGAGAAAGTGCCCCTGGATGTTCAATAAATCTTTGTTGATGGACTGGTGGCCTTTTGAATAGCAGAGCAGGGTTTGACTGGATTCAGTGTGAGGAGACTGGAGGGTGTAGCAAGTCTCTGTAAGTAAACTGCACTTGGAACAAAAGAGGTTATGTAATTTACTGGATGGATAGATTAAATTCATTTTACTAAGCACAGTATATTCTGAAACCCTGTCAAAAGCTTTCCTGATAGACTCTGAGGCTGGGAATCCAAGATCCTCATGAAAGTCATCCATGTGACATTTTGTTGTTCATAACAAGCTTTGTTGTTTCTTCTTGTCATCGTTGTTGTTTTATCCCTTAAAAATAGAAAACTTCGAGTTGATACCATTGGACATTTGAGACGCTGAGAGCTCCAAAACACTGAAGTGCTGTGGAATAAAAAAGTGCATTTTAAAGCAAGTGTCTCTAAAATAAACGGAAGGCAGCCTAGTAAATAATACACATCTAAGAATTTTTTAAGAATACTTAAAGGCACCCACAAGGGTCAGAGTTCTTTTTTTTTTTAAAGGGAGATATTAAGACATAGGGTAGCCAGGGCCGTAAATGTGAAGTCAACTCCCTAAACAATAACTGCAGAGAGTCCCTTTTTTCTTTCTGTCACTGAGAAACACAGCCGCCCACGTATTCCTGCCACTCTCCCCCCATGCTTTCGACGGTGGTAGGCTGCCTGGAAAACAGTGACTCACCGGAAATGTTCTCCTTTCTAGAGTAAACAGCTAGAATGAAATCATGTCAGCACCATTTACCAATTTTATTTTTAATTGGTTAATATGCCTTTGATCACTGAAGGGGAAATAAGTGAATGAGGCCCGGCTCAGGCTTAAGGACCTGCATTATTATCTTGTACATTCGTTTAGATCATTTTCCACCATCCACCCAAAATGCAGTTATTTATTAGCATAATACGGTTACGAATCTATCTGTGGGGCTTAAAGATGAAAATTGAAACTCTGCGATGATTTAGCTGAAAGTTACTGGAGCATTCATAAAGCTGTCAGAATTACAAGAGAAAACACATTAAGAAAATGCCAGCACTAGTTGCTATTAAATGGATATTCAAACATCATCAGCACTGTTATCCACAGCAGGCTGGTCTAATTTATAAGCTCCTGTACAAGGGGATAATGGTAGCTGCAGGTTCAAAGGAAAGTGGATCATAGGCATGACATTAGGAAGAGTGATCACATGTTTTCCAGTATAAATCAGGAAATAGGAAAAAATATTTTTCCTCTGATTTGTTAATTTACTCACATCTTTAAAAAGTATTCTCAATAAATCACATTTATAGAAAACAATAAAATAAACTGGAAAAGCACAAACTTGACTTTAATTCATTCACCAAATGCTTATTGAGTACCATTGTTATAGCAGGCATGGTTTTAGTGGTGGATACAATATAAATTTAACAGACAAAATACTAGCCCATAGATGGAATTCAGTGACTCTGCCAACAAATGTTGATGGAGTAGCTACTGTATTACCAGGCAAGTGCTATGGTTGATATTCTGACAGTTCACAATCATACACATTGGTGATCATATATACTTGGGAAACTAAGCATTACTGAGACTCTGACCCTGAGTATTCCTGGGAATGCTTACGTGTCTCCCATGAGTTTGCTGATGAACTATGGTCATTGCCTGTTGCTCTGCCAGCCAAGCTAGAGCTCTGTAGACTTGGGCCTCAATGTGGAGAGTAGCTGTTATAAGCTGAAGTTTTGCTCCCATTTCCTTCTCTGCATGTCAAAAGCATCAACGCTGGTGAGGCTGAAAATCTGTCAGGATGTGATGTTGGTGCCCCTGGAATGGTACCATGTTCCCTGGGGCTACTGATCTATGTCATTCCTGTGAATATGCTCCTTTTCCAGCACACAGGGTGCAGGTTGCTTGAGCATCACAATGTACAGATAGTCAGTTCTTACAATTCACCTTCTCAAGCTCCATTGCCTCTCCCTGCAATCACGTCTTTACCTGACCTGTCTGTATCTGGTCTTCTCACCCCATATAAGTTTAAGGACATCAGTTCATGTAAGGAGAGTGGCGGCACCTCCCTCTGCTCCTGGTGGGCCCCTAAGACCTGGAACCACCAGGCTAAAATATCCAATTACACACACACATGCATCTTTGAAAACAAGATTACCTGAGAACATCTGCACAGGTGGCCATAAGAATACAGCCACTAGGTCCAAACTGAATGACACTAAGTTGAAGTACAGCAGCAAGTATTCTCTGCAAATAAACAGGAAGATGAACCAGAAGCCAATTACAAAGGCAAGAAACAAATGTTGGTATAAGCTGTATAACAAAAATGAGGTGGAAGTTAGGGTGCAATAATTAGAAACACAGAATTAAAAAAAAAAAAACTAAATTGGCAAAGAACTAAGCGATCTACACCCAGGTCTTCACAAAGGAGAATTATAACCTACTTTATTCTGCTATTTAAGATATGAATATTGAGCTCCTGCTCTGACACAGACACTACATTTGGCACTGAAGGTGCCAGGATGAATGAGACCCTTTTCCAGCCTGTAAACAGCTTAAGAGTCTGAGGCAGGGGTCAGCAGGCAGCAGGGTATGGCCCATGAGACGAGTCCCATACCCCTCCTGTTTTTGTATAACTATGAGCTAAGAAGGGCTTTTACATTTTTAAATGGTTGAGCAAAACCACAAAAGAATAATATTTCCTAACATCTGAAAATTACATGAAATTCAAATTTCAATGTTTATAAATAAAGTATTACAGGAACACAGTCAAGCTTACTCTTTTATGTATTGTCTGTGGCTGCTTTTGAGTAACAACAGCCGAGTTGAATACTTGGGGCAGAGATGACATGAACCACAAAGCCCACAATATTTACCCACCCCTGACCTAAGAGGGGGGCTGACACAAGAGACAAGCAGGTGACATATGAAATTCCAGAGGTAAAGATGCACTGCAGCGTAAACTTGGAGCATTGAGGAGACGATGATAAAAGAAGCACAATTTTAGGCTTCCTTAAGGTCACTAGAACAAATGTATAACCAACATAAGAGAATTTAAAAACATTTCTTTTTACCATCACCTAAGCAAGAAGCCAAAAGATCAAATATATGTATATATGTGTATATATATATATGTGTGTGTGTGTGTGTGTATATATATATATATATATGTTATTACATGTCCAGGTTAACTATTCTGTGTTTTACTTATTTTATTATTAGTAGTAATTACATTTCAGCTTTTCTTAGTATCAGTTTATACATGCAGGTATAAAGTTTGCTTTATGATCAATTCTCTTATATGTATTATTATAACGTTGTTTATTCAAGATATCCTGCATGGGATGGAGCTTAAAAAGTAAAGATTCTTTAATTCTTAAGTACTGCAATCTGAAAGCCATTGGTCTGAACAGCTTGGCAAGCCTGGGTGTCTGGACAGAGTTCAAATGGCAGGTCTCCCAGTGAGGCCTGAGAAAAGGGTGCACTCTAAGAGATTTCCTTTCACTGGAGTCCCAGGATGGGGAGGGGGCGAACTTTAGATGCCAGTGGGACAGGGGTGTCCTGTGGCAGCCGGTCATGCATGGCTGACCTCAGAGGCATTTTTAAAATGGGACTTCACACGTTTCTCACTCAGAATTGCTGAGCAGAAAAAACAGATCTACGGCTTTTGCTTCCCATTTTACTCTTTCGCTTTTGGCTTTCTCTGGTGAAGATGTAAGCTCACACTCTGACGGGCAGGTGGTCAGGGACACAGGCCAGTGGCCCACATTGACACGCTGAGAGGCAACATAGCATCAGTTGTGGGGTTAGAAAGCTTGGATTTGAATCCTAGTGCTGCCCTTTAGCAGCTCCGTGATTTCGACAAATTTTCTTAGCCTTTATGCTTCAGTGATTTTTAAATGAGGAAAATAATTGCAGCTAATCTCATAGGGTTATTGTGAGGATTAAATAAATTGATTCATGAAACCCCTTTAGAACAACGCCTAGTAGAACATAGATGTATATTTAACATTTGCGGTGATGATGATCATGGTGGTGGCGATGATGACGATGACGACCTTTTTCTCTTGGAGACACTGGAGTCACCCTAAACACTGTTTCAAGGATCTTGATGATTTTCCTTGCACTACATCTTCATAGGAAACATCTTCCTGTCTCTATTTTTTCTGAGGTCTTCTGAATTCTGGCTTCCCCCATTGTCTATCCTCTATTTGTCCTACTTCTATCTTTTTAATCCTGACTGTAGTAATCAAGTATATGTGCCCAGGTGCTAACTTTTATTATCAATGTGAGGGCAGTTCCGCGGAGTGATTAAATGCTCTTCAGCAATACCACTCAAGATCCAGTTTCTGTCTTAGTGCACCAGGCACTTCCTCTGCAGCAGAAACGGTGACTAAATATTTGTTGGATTGAATTGAATTCCGTTTTCACCCTGACAGTGATGAAGATCCCATTCTCAAAAATTTATTGCTGTTTTCAATTAGCCTAGACCTTGAGAACTGCAGAGGTATCCGTTTATTTACATTTAATTTACCTGCTACCTTCTACTGGACTCTTTAGCTCTGGAAAACAGTTTGGAAATCTCTGGCTCCTAATTTATAACAAGCTTTGTATTATGATTCTTCAGACAGATTGATCCTTATCCACGATTTGCTGAAAGCCTCTCTTTAAGTGTATCCTTGCTACCCTCCTTACCTGTTCCCAGCTAATTTGTTATTGACTCAACTTTCTCTTCTTCCTTGCACTTAGTTGCTCACCTTAGTCCCAGAGTTGCTTGCAAAGGGCTGAGTTTAGATTGCAATAGAGAGTGAGTGTTTTAATTACCTATTTTTGTAACAAATGACCCCAAACATAGCAGCCTGAAAAAACAAACATTTATTATCTCACAGTTTCAATGAGCCAGGAAAGAGGAAGTGGGTTGTTTAGGTTATCATGACAGGAACTCATAGTGCTGCAGTTAAGATGACATCCAGGGATGCAGTCATCTGAAACTCAGTTTCAGATGGGTTGGAGGGTCAACATCCAAAATCATGAACATGGCTGTTGGTGGAGGCTTTAGTTCCTTGCCATACTAGCCTCTCCGGTGGCTGCTCACACAGAACAGCACTAGCTTCCTCCAGAGTGAGCAAAAGAGTGTCCAAGATAGAAGTTATATTCTATCTTGGAGGTAGCATAATATATATATAAACACTGGTACAGTGTGAAGAGGACTATACAAGAGTATGAATAACAAAATGTGGGTTCTTTGGGGGCATCATGGAGGTGGCCTGTATAGTCTTGTCTCTGGCCTCTAATGATTCACGTCATTCCCACAAGCAAAATACATTCATTCCTGATCATGACTCCTCCGAAGTTTCATCCCATTAAAGTGTGACCTTGAAATTCAGAATCTTGTTATCTAATCAGATATAGGAGAAAATGAGGCTTTTCAGATGTCATTCCTTAAATACAACCCCTCAACGACAGTTCTTCACGTATGAAACTACAGAAACAAATTACTACTTGCTCTCCACACCATACAATGGCAGGACAAACATAAGAGAACTGCTATAGTCATTCTTATCCAAAAGGAGGGAAAATAGGAGACATAAAGAAGTTACTGGTATTTCAGAAATAGCAATTCTGAAATCCAGCTGGGCAAATGTCAACTATTCCTCAATCCTAAGGATTGAGGTCTGGGAATAATTCCATGGCTCTCAGCTGTAGGCTGTTGGTTCGTTTCTCTGACTCACACTTTTATTTTTAAATAAACTTTTTATTTTAGAACGATTTCAGATGTACAGAATCTTGAGCAAGCTGCTCAGCTTCTCCAAGCCTCAGTTTCCTTATCTTGCATTTTTATTTGGAACATCTTCTAATACACTTCACTTGGTTGCTTCTCCAAACTAGAAAACTACTACTCAATTTTCCAGTCACTTTCTCTAGGGTGCACTCTCTGCCCAAACCATGCTCAAGGTAGAGTTAGGCTCTCTTGCCACATATTTTCACAGCTTCTTGCCATGCAGACAAACACAGTGTATTGGGATTATTTATTTTCTTGTCTCTTGTCTCTTGTTTTTCAGCACTTTGAGGGCTGGAATCCCAATTAATTTCTCAAAGAGAGAGGGCACTTAAGAATTTCTTGAATAAATTGAATACGTTAAAAATTAATTTTATTTTTTTAACTAAAACACACAGTAAATGTATAGATTGTGTAACGACCATCACAATCAGGACACAGAGCAGTTTCATCACCCCATAAAGTTTCCACTTTCAATCACTTCTTCCATCTCTAGACCCTGGCAACCACCACAGTATTCTCCATCACTACAGTTTTACCTTTTCCTGAATGTCACAGAAATGGAACAATGGAGTATATAACCTTTTGAGACTGGTTTCTTTGACTTAGCATGATGCCTTTGAGAGTCATCTAAGTTGTACATTTCAATAGTTCATGCCTTTTCACTGCTGAGTAGATGTACCACAGTTTGTTTATCCATTCACCCACTGAAAGGCAGTTGGGTTGATTCCACAAATGGAGCTGCTATAAACATTCGTGTGAACAGGTTTTTGTGTGAACATAACTTTCCATTTCTCTAGGCTAAATACATTGGAGCATTATTTCCAAGTCATGTGAGAAATATGTTCAACTTTGTAAGAAACAGCAAATTGTTTTCCAGAGTAGGTATATCATTTTGCATTTCCATTATTAATGTATCAGAGTTCCATTCCAGTTGCTGTGAATCTTTTCCAGCACTTGGCATTATTAGGAATTTTTGAATCATTTTAATAGATGTATTATAGTAGTATGATAGTATGATAGTATTTCATATGGTTTAAATATACAATTCCTTAATGATGTTGAACATATTTTCATGTGCTTGTCATCCATGCATTTCTTTTGTTGAAGTGTCCATTTAGTTCTTTTGCCTATAGTTAAATTTTGTTGTTTATATTCTTTTTATTTTTGTTGTGGAGACACAGGGTAGCCATATTTGTCAGTGAACTGGACTGACCGCTGCACCTGGGGGTGGCCTTATGTGCCTGCCACTGTGCTTCCCACATTGCTCATGACCAGGAGGCACTACGTTCCCGGTTTTTGTGAGTGTGGTGGGCCCCTTGGTGGCTCTACCCTTAGCTTTGGCTATCCCTGGAGCAGGTGTCATCACTGTAGAAACTCACAGGGCACACAGCTTAGGCCCTGAATTACACCCAAGTCACCCTCCTCCTGTTAACCAGTTAGGTTGATCAGACTAGAAAGGTGGTGCTGCAAAACTGGATGGACTTAGATATAGTAACGGCTGCCCGAGGTGGCACCTGTGCCCTTATAGGACACAGTGTTGCACATTTATTCCTAACAATCAACAAAACATAACAGCAGCCTTGCAAGGGATGTCACAGGAGATTAAAGCAGTTGAGAACCTTACTGACAGACCCCCTTCAGAGATGGCGGGCATTCCTGGGCTCCGGTCTACATTGGGCCCTGATAATCACAGGCAGCATAGCAGGAATATAAGTAGCAGGTTGTTGCTCCCTGTATTGTTGCTGTGGGCACGTTTCCCCACTAAGAAGACCCCCTCAGCCTAGCAGGTGGAGTGTAAGGAAGATAGTTGCATGGCAGTCAAGAGCAGGTCGAGGTAGACATCCAGTGCAGGATGACACAGCAGGATTGGAGTGCAGGTGCACAGTCCTGTGCATTATATAATCAGTTATATAACCATGTTATGGTGGGCTCATCGCTTGGTTCTGAGCCACTATTGTCTGTGAGGTGCACAAATGTTTCACTGACACTGTGAGAGGAGGTGCATAAAAAAGCCATGTCCCACCTGCCTATGGTCCCCCAAGTGTTCTTTTAACTACCCGCCACCCATCCACCTTCTCCCCTTGGATCCTAGCTCAGGTTGGAACCTCACACAAATGTTATCCTATTTAAGCAGTCAAAAACACTATGGTTATCACCAGTTCCACCAAGTTAATAGAGGAGATAATTGGGGCTTGAAAATGACTTATTTATTGTTTAAGGTCATACAATGACAAAATAATAGAATCAAAACGCAAAGCTTAGTCTGACTCTAAAGTTCATATCTTAACCACTGGATTATTTAGATTACTTTGCTTCCAAGCAATGAGTTGGCAACTTTTTTTTTTTTTGTAAAGGCCATAGAGCAAATATTTTAGGCTTTGCAGGACATATGGCGTCTCTCACAATTATTCCACTCTGCCTGTAGCACAAAAGCAGCTATAGATAACATGTAAATGAATGAGTGTAACTGTATTCCAATGAAACGTTATTTAAAAAACAGGTGGTACAAAGGATTGGGTCTTTGGGCTGCCATTTACCAATTACTGCTTTAAATTATGGGTATATTCTTCAGTTCCTGTTTTCTGTAGGCTGTATTTCTCTGGTTTTTGTTTTATGAGTTCACTCCAGGTCCTCATAGCTAGTAAGGAAGCTTAATTCACATTTCAAGCAGTCACAGATTTCCTGAATAAATCCTACTTCCCTACTTAAGATATGTTTCTGTGATAACTTGTAAACATATTTTTCTTGCTTTAGCAAGACCTCAGATAAATACATGATTCAGAGCCAGAAGAACAGGAAGGGTGGTTTGTAAGTCTCTGTCCAGTAGAACAGAGAGGGAGAAATGTGGATGATATAAAGTCAGCCTTCCTCAAGTAGCCTGATTGCTGAATCTTGGAACCCTGAAGATCATCTAGTCCAAGTATACACATGAATCTAGTCTATGACATCTCTGAAAGAATTATTTGGTTCCTTCTTACGTGCTTCCAGGATCATGGGACTCTCTGTCCCTGAAGGTGGTCTTTTTCGTGTCTTCCTCAGAGATGGAGTAAGTAGACCACCCTAGTTCTTGGGAATGTTGTGCACATAGTGAACTAAAAGGTGTCTTTGTGTAATTTGTTTCTATCATACCATTTCTGGCCTTTGAAGCCACACTAAATAAATGTCATTTCTTCTACAAGATAGTCTGGGATTGTAAATTTATTTTGCACTATAGGGAGGAAAAAGTACTAAATCTCACTAATAATATCAATAGCAAATGAAAAATAGTATCTGTGGCAAATGAAAAATATTTAAAAAGAAAATCCAGATCCTATGTGAAGAGTACTTCAAACTGTTTTTGAGATTACAAGAAAAATTGAAACAAATAGAAAAATATACAATGAGAAGACAATATATTATACTAAAAATGTTGATTTCTGCCAAATTAATCATCAGGTGTAATAGATCTCATCCAAAACCCAACAATTTTACTTTTTTATAAGTAAATGTTGCAGGTTGGGTTTTCCAGAAAGCTAACTGGCCTGAGGTTAGCTTGCAGGTCATGTATTCGGGAGAGCTCCTGGACCATGGAGAGGCTGGGGGAGAAGTAGAGCTGGACAGATGGGGAATGTGATCTGCAAACCAGTCCCAAAGAAGCCTTCCCCTGTCCCCATGGGGAGCCCTGCACTAGCTTTAATCTTGAGAGTCATATCAAATAGGGACTGAGAGCTGGCCTTTAGAGTGTTCTCCTCATCCCAATCGGTTTGTCATCAAATGCAGGCTACTTCGGGAAGGAGGCCTGATCAAGGTGAGGCAACTGTCTTCAGCTGAGGGCTCACAGCTGAGAGCCATCCTCCGGTAGCACTCTTAGCAGCTGGAGGAATAAGTCTTCCTTCCTGAAGGAGGATCTCAATGACTCATCACATCATCTGCCACATGGAAGAAATTGGACAGAATTTCCAACTGTAGAGTTTATTTGAAATAATAAATTGATAGAATGATTATACAATTTTAACCAAGAGGAGTGATCTAAGAAGTCTTGCCTCATTAGATGTTGTAATATACTGTGAAGCTATCTACAATCATTAAAACAGTAAATTATTGGCATAGGAATAGACAGGTTGATCAATGAGCAGAAACGCAAACCCAGAACTGAACCCTTGCATGTGTAAGAGCTTAATTCATAATGCATATTGTGTCTCGATCTAGTAGGGAATAAATGGTTATTCAGTAAATGATATTGTGACAATAATGAAGTTATTATAGATTCCCTAACTCAAAATTTACACCAAAGGTGATTTCATATGGATCAAAAAATTTAAATGTAAAGAAGAAAATTTTATAATAGAAAAAATGTAATAATGGGGGTGGAGAAGGACTTTCTAAGCATGACCTCAAAGGTCAGAATTCGTAAAAGAAAAAAATAACTTTAAATGAAGTTAACATGCCAGAGTGGCAACAAACCTAATATAATTCATAAATCTAGTATTGACTAAAGCTTATTATGTACCAGATACTGTTATCAGGATGTGACATGACTTGATATCTAACCCTATGATCAAGGTACTATTATGATTTCTATTTTTTAGATAAGGAAACTGAGGACTAGAAAGATCAAATAATCTATCTAAGGTCACAAAACAAGGACATGGAAAAGATTCAAGTCTGTCCTGTTCAAAACTGGTATGCTATAAACCAATGTGAAAACAGTGACACCCCAGGAAAAGTACCTGGTTACTAGCCCTAGTCTTAAAAGGTTTGTTACTAATCAATATTGAACATGTGAATATCCCAGTAGAAAATTCAGGAACCTAAGGTAAAGAAGAAGAAGAATGACCAAGAAATATGTAAGAAGAGCTTTAACTTTGCACTCTTACCAGTGAGGGAAAAAAAGAAAGAATATGAATAATGAGAAACATTTTTCCTCTGGCCCTTAATCAGAGTAAGAAAGGATTCTAGCCTGAAATGGCAAAAGTGAGGAAATGTCTACTTCCACAAAGCTAGTGAGAGTGCTGAGTAGTACACATTTTCCAAAGAGCTTTTTGGCTATATGTGTCAAAAGATTGGACCCCGTAATGCTACTGATAGAAATCTATCTTAAGAAAATGTGTGTGTGTGTGTGTTTCCTCTGGTATTGTAACAAAAAAATTTTTTTTTTTTTTTGAGATGGAGTCTCGCTCTGTCGCTTAGGGTTGGAGTGCAGTGGCCAGATCTCAGCTCACTGCAAGCTCTGCCTCCCGGGTTGAGGCCATTCTCCTGCCTCAGCCTCCCGAGTAGCTGGGACTACAGGCGCCCGCCACCTC
The DNA here is from genome assembly GCF_000951035.1 of Colobus angolensis palliatus. NCBI lineage: Eukaryota > Metazoa > Chordata > Mammalia > Primates > Cercopithecidae > Colobus > Colobus angolensis. Next base: position 3,172,177 of record NW_012121598.1, on the reverse strand, counting down.
GCCCGGCTAGTTTTTTGTACTTTTTAGTAGAGACGGGGTTTCACAGTGTTAGCCAGGATGGTCTCGATCTCCTGACCTCGTGATCCGCCCGTCTCAGCCTCCCAAAGTGCTGGGATTACAGGCTTGAGCCACCGCACCCAGCCAAAAATTTTTTTAAAAAGAGACTATTTCAACTACTATGTTATACTTTCATTAAAGATGATAATGCACATCTCAATTAATCTAGGAAGTTTTAAAAATATTTTTATTGGGTGAAGAAAAGTATGTATAGTGTCGTATTTTTGTAAATATACCTATAAAGACAATAGTCTGGATGAATACACTTTAAATGCTAGCAATAGTTATCTTTAAATAGTGAGATTATGGAAGATTTTTCTTTTTTACTCACTGTTTGGACGAACGGAGGCAAGATGGTGCACTTCTGGGTTCTTCATCCCCCCCTCCCAACTTTTCCCCCCTCCCAACTTTTCCCGCG
>NW_012121598.1:3119462-3166617 GCF_000951035.1 Colobus angolensis palliatus | reverse complement strand
GGACTCTGTCGGCCTTCTTTGCCGGAGGCCGACAGACTTCTTCCCCACACCTTAGGTTACCAAAATAAACTTGCAGTTTTGCTCCTACACTTGCCTACCCGCTGGTTCTTTTGTGCTCGCTCTGGTGGTCTTAGAAAAACAAATCACTCACCTTTCTCTTCTTATTTTTCTACCATAAACATGCATGACTCATATAATAAAATGCAAATCGTGATCCTTGATATCAAAGTTTTGAGTAGAGTTTTTGACTCTGAAGGCTTTTTGGAAGCCATTCTGAGCTTGGCATTTTAAATTTCTGTAAAATATGTTTGAGCTTGGTTCATTTTTTGGTTTCAACTGGTTTATTTTTGTGCATGACTCTTCTGTGTATGTTTGTTCCCTCTACCTAGAGAACTTGCTGTGTCATTTGGTAAGTAAAGCAGCCAGAGAACAAAGCCACCAATGTAATTTGAGTAGGTGTGGATCAGAATGAATTAGGCTGCAGGAAATGGTTTGGGACTGGTTTTCAAGATCTTTACTTTTTTTCAGTCTTTTGTATTCAGGAAAGATTGAGAACCCAAGTGGGAGAGGAAGCCTTTCAGGTTTTCAGGTTTTTAAAATGCAGGTCTCGAAGGCCTTAGACTGAGATTCCTCGGCATGACAGGAACAGAATTTGGTGCAAAAAGGAAGCAAATCCCCTTGGCCGAGATATTATCCCTACGGTCCCGTCCATCTCCCCAGGTGTCCGACTGTCCTTCCTTCTCTGTCAAATATCCCTTGCCTTTTCTCTATTCCTTCCTTCCTCCACACTCCCTGAACTGACAGTGTCCTTGAATTTGAACATCTTTCCCCCAAAGTAGAATCATCTAGGAAAGTAAGGAGAGAAAATGAGAGTTTATTTTCTAGTTTCCAGGGGCTGATTTTAGTGAGGCAGATAGTTCGAGGACTTTGCCAAGTTTTCGTTTGTGTCGTGTTGCTTTGTTTACTTTTGCATACCTGCATTGTCCTAATGCTGTATCTCTTTACAGCTCTCACCTATCGCCTTTCTAACACTGTGTCCATACTCTTCCCACCTCCACAGAAATCCTTATTGGATAGCGACAAGAGGAAGGAAGAGGAAGAAAGAATAAGGTACATGTGGTAGCACTGTCCTGGACACCATGAGTGCAAAAGTGGGTGAGAGATTATCTGAAACAGAACAGGCTATGGGACAAATATCCCTGTTCTTTCCTAATTTATTCATTTACTTATTTATCCATTCGTTAAGCATGAATTTTATTCTCATATATACCAGACACTGTACCAGGCCAAGAAATAGATGGATAAACCTACTTCTAGCCCTCAAATAACTCATAGTTAAGAGCCCAAATTATCAAATATGGATGCTCATTGGAATTGCTTGGAGACTTTTGTAAGAATACAGATTTCTGGGCCCCATTTGGGACTTACTGTGTCCAGATTACCAAAGGGTGGGTTCAGAAATCTGTATTTTAGTTAAATTTCTCAGATAATTCTTGGCAGTCAGCATTGGTCTGAGGATCAATGTTAGAAAACTACTGGTAATGGCTTAATGGCACATTAAAGAGAAAATACAACTAAGAACCCATTTGCAGTGTGGTTGCAAGGCCAGCCAGCCTTTCCTCCTTCCCTTCTTCCCCAGCATTCCTCCTGTGAGCACCCAAGTCAAGGATGGATTTCAGTTTTCTATTGCTGAGTAGCCAGCTTCCCGAAAACTTTGTGCTTTACAACATTAGTGATTTGTTATTTTTCATAATTCTATGGGTTGACTAGGATTAGCTGTATGGTTCTTCTGTTCCACATAGTGTAGCTGAGGTCACTCAGGCACTGCATTCAGCTGGGAGGTCAGCTGAGACTGGAACATCCAAGACGGTCTCTCATACTCTCTGCATGGTGTCTCATCATTTGGGAATTTAGTCTGAGCCTGTTTTTTGAGACAGAGTCTTGCTCTGTCACCCAGGCTGGAGTACAGTGGTGTGATCTCAGCTCACTGCAACCTCTGGCTTCTGGGTTCAAGTGATTCTTGTGCCTCAGCCTCCCGAGTAGAAGGGATTACATACAGGTGTGCACCACCATACCAGACTAATTTTTGTATTTTTAGCAAAGACGGGTTTTCGCCATGTTGGCCAGGCTGGTCTTGAACTCCTGGCCTCAAATGATCCACTTGCTTTGGCCTCCCAAAGTGCTGGGATTACAGACATGAGCCACTGTGCGCCCAGCCTATCCTGAGCCTCTATATCACTTGGCAGTTGACTTTCAAGAAAGAAAAAACTGATGCTAACAGTTCGTTTAAGACCTATTGGTCAAAGCAAGGCACAGGGACAACACAGATTCAAGATCCACTTTGTATTGAGAGGAGCAGGAAAAAAATTGTTACTATCTTTTAGTCCACTAGAGATTAGAAAAAAAAAAAAAAAACCCACAGGAACTCTGTGCTGATTTATAAGATCTCTACACTCATTAACTTCACAGATGACTTCAGGCTAGGGGTCTCAGAGAGGGTTCTAGAAGTCAGTCAGTTTAGACCAAGACCTTGGCTGGTTGTATAAGTGTCCATAAATGAACAATAAAATTTAATAGGAACAAGCTGTAAATACAAGATGGGTCACTCTATCAAGACTGCATAAAAAAGAACTGAAAATAAATAATGGACAAACAGTCATGAGAATGGAATCTAGCTTGTGTGCCAAAGAGGCAAGCATGATATTGGATATATCTAGAAATTCTGTAGCACAGTAAAACCATGACTAGAATATTATATCCAGTTTTGGCCTTTGTAATTTAGAGTCAGGATTGTTCAAGATAGAAATGGAAATGCAAGTGCACTAGATCTTCTTTGCATATATTTGTCTCTCTTCCCCCACTAGCATCTTAGCTCCAAAAAGGTATTAGGTTGGTGAAAAGTAGTTGTGGTTTTTGCCATTGAAAGTAATGGCAAAAACACAATTACTTTTGCACCAACCTGATAACAGAACTCTTTTGTTTTCTGTTGTGTTTTTAATGCCCCTAGCAGTGCCTGGTACCTTGTAGGTACTCAGTAAAGGTTTCTTAAATAAATGAATGAGTCTCCTTTTAAGCTTTAGAGAACTGAACACAAGACTTGGATCACAGTAGCCTTTCCTCAAGTGCTTACTAAATTGACTTGTTGGTCAACGTGTTGCATAGTACATGGGTGAAGAGACCTGAGTTTAAGATCCTGCTCTGACTCTAACTTCTTTTATTTATTTATTTATTTATTTATATTTTACTTTATGTTCTGGGAGACATGTGCAGACCATGCAGGTTTATTACATAGGCATACATATGCTGTTGTGGTTTGCTGCACTTATCAACCAATCATCTAGGTTTTAAGCCCTGCATGCATTTGTTATTTGTCCTACTGCTCTCCCTTTTCTTCCCCCTAATCCCCACACAGGCCCTGGTGTGTGTTGTTCCCCTTGCTGTGCCCATGTATTCTCATTGTTCAACTCCCACTTATGAGTGAGAACATGCGGTATTTGGTTTTCTGTTCCTGTGTTAGTTTGCTGAGTATGATGGCTTCCAGCTTCATCCTTGTCCCTGCAAAGGATATGATCTCATTCTTTTTCATGGTTGCATAGTATTCCACTGTGCATATGTATCACATTTTCTTTATCCAGTCTATCATTGATGGGCATTTGAGTTGGTTCCATGTCTTTGCTGTAGTAAGTAGTGCTGCAATAAACATACGTGTGCACATGTCTTTATAGTAGAATGATATACATTCTTTTGGGTATATAGCCAGTAATGGGATGGCTGGATCAAATGGTATTTCTGGTTCTGGATCCTTGAGGAATCACCACACTGTCTTCCACAATGGTTGAACTAATTTACATTCTCACCAACAGTGTAAAAGCATTTCTATTTCTCCACAGCCTCACCAGCATCTATTGTTTCTTGACTTTCTTGATAACGCTGGAATTCTCAGAGGTGAAGGGGAACAAGGAGGGTAGAGACAGCAATGTCTCCAACATTGGGAGATGTGGGTCTTATTACTGTCCAAGTGGATTAGAATATCAGCTATACTTAACAAGGACTTATTAGGGTTTTGAATCCCTCTTTGGTAGGAATTGTGGTTGTTTTCTAAAATGCTAGTGAATATAGAAGGAGCAGGAGCTTAGGTGTTAAATAACCTAAGTTTGAATTCAATTTTACCACATTAGCTGTGAGACCACAGGCAAATTACTTAACTTTCCTAAATTCCAGTTTCATCTTCTGTAAAATGGGGATTTTTAGAAACTACCTACCTTGCTGAGCTATTATGAAGATTGGATGAAATATTCCATGCAAAATGGCTGGAACACATACATGTTTTTTATCATTAGCATCATGATTACTATCATTAGGAGGAGAAGTGGAGGAGTAATAGTGGTCCCAGGTCTAACTGGGTTTAGTAACTTAAATCCTCTGAATCTCATTTTCCATGTGATGAAATGAGACAATGATCTACATTACAAAGCTGTTATCCCAACCTTGCTTTGGCAACTGCAGGTGGTATATGTCAAAAAACTTTGTAAATTAAGAATTATCCAAATGTTCGTTGTTACCAAATGTTAACATTCAGCTACCGTTGCATGCTCTAGGGAGCCCGGTCTATCTCACCCCACCAAAATACAATGGCCCCTTAGCCCTGGTTTGGTCCCCACAATCTTCAGTCCCTCTGGATGCAGAGTCAGACCATCTTCCAGACCCAAGAGGACCAAAACCTCAGTCCCAGATGCAGGATAAACACACAGTGTTCCCTTGTCAAGCTTCCATGAGAGACCTTAAGGGCCATGGCAGAGGGACATACTGTAAGAGCTACTGCTGCAGACGCTTCTGAGGGTTGTCAAAACTGTCAACAAAGAAGGTTGTCAAGTTTCTCTCCCTGAGGTCTTTAAAAATGAGAGTCTTGCCTGAAGATGGAGTCTGAATTACATGACATCTCAAGATCCATCTCATTAAGATTCTATGTCACTTCCTGAGTTTGTCTAGTCTCTCTCTTGGAAAGTAAGGCCCTTCACTAATTAAACATCTGAAGGAACTGGGCATTCATTATCCTGAGCATTAATTCTGAAGGCAGATCAGGAGATTCTGCAATTTCAAATCATTTAGGTAAATGGCCATTTGATTATTAGCCAGCTGATGGAATCAAAAAGAGATCTTTGAACTCCATGTTTGTTCACATCCCTGTTCTTAGGGTTTCTAAGCGTATAGGTCTTTGATTACCTTGCTGTATGCATACTCTGCTGAATATTCTTTGTAGACATATCTGTCCTCTTTGTGATATAGACAATTCCTTGGGGACTGGGCAACTAACTTGTCTTGTGTGCCACTCACTTTCTGTCATTACACAGGATGTAAAGAGTACACAGTAAGTGCTGTTGGTTTTCTTTAAACAAATGAATACATTTTCTGAGGAATTAGTCAGTTGATTGTGGCCAAATATGGGATTGCTACTAAAAGATATCAGCATACATTCTGGATTTGATTTGTGGTTGTCTTGGATTTTATTTCCAATTATTCTATCTGAAAGTAAAATAATTGACAGACATTTTCAAGTAGACTTTTCTGGTAATTTAGGACTAATTTTAATGTAATTAAGAACATTTCTGGAGTTTCCAGAAGTCATTTCATCAAGTGAGGTTTATCCATAGAGGACAGAACAAGATTCTCTTCCAAGACCAGTCAGTAAATGGAACAGTAAAAGACCTCCAACCCTGTTAGCGATGAAAGTAGGGCCAAAATTTATATTCCAGTCCTGTGTCCCGTGCTTTGTCATTCAGTGAAGACACAAACATCCAGTAAAAATTGACTGGATTAATACAGATCCGTTTTTCTGGGCCAAGAATTTCTTGAAAGAGGGTGGTAGACTGTAGTCATGAGGTTTTTGAATACTGATTCTGACTTTAGTTAGCACTGTGTACCTCAGTTTCGTTGTCGATATAATGGGGGGGTGGCACAGAGATGGGGAGCTCTAATATCCTATGATTTAATGCCAGGTGTCTGGGAACCCACCCACCAGAGAGTGGAAGCAGCAAGCAACTTTATGGCTCTGATGAAATTCCTTGGGACCAGAATTTCTCATATTGCTAAATACACCACAGTGCCAACGAATTGTTTATTACCTTATATGGGTGTCATGGTGGTTCTGGGCACCAGCTCCTAGAACAGGCTAAACAGGATTTTTCTTGAACTGTCCATTCAGTTTTACCGCTTTATGTAGGTTAGCCTTTCTAAGTCTCATTGTAAATGATCATATTAACATTTCATTGAAAATGGAAATGAAAATAGTGCCCACAACATTTTAGTCCTTGTTGAAAGGACTAAAATGATGAGGTATGTACAATGATGTAAGGAGCACCTGATGTAGTAAAGGCTAAAAAAATAATAGTTGCTAATGCAGAGGTGAAGGATGGAGCTAAGGATAGCCGTAATGAGTCACCAAAAGAGACAAGGTCGTTAGTTTTCTTGTCCATCTCTCAGGTTGCCATGAAGATTAAATGGTTTCATTTCTGTAGGGTTTAGCAGAGTACCTGGCACATAGTAAGCACTATTAAAAAGGGTTAATTTTCAAACTAATAATATTTGAATAAGTTTCCCACACTCTTCAATATAGATCAGGCCTCTGTTGCATGAGGGCAACAGAAAAAGAAGGTGTTTGCTGCCATGGACACACTTTCTAGGCAGTCATTTTGTTTTATGGTCAAGAAAGAACAATGCATTTCCTCCTGGATGTGCTGTTGTCTCTAAAGACAGGTGCTCTGCCACAGTGCTGACTACCAAATAATTTGTCCTTTTTGCCTTTCCTCATGCTCATGCTTCTTTTGTACTCTTTTCTGTATATGTTCTTTTTTTGGTATTCAAACTACTTTCCCTCTGCTGTGATCTTCCCCTCACATCTGCTCTTATCCCTTGCTTTGCTGCTAAGCCACATGAGTCATGAGGGCTGTTCTGACAGAGGTGCAACTGTTCTTTGGCAATCAAAGAGCTGCTCATGCCCTGCTCGAAGTCATACGGTAATGCTGCAAATGCCAGCTCAAATGCCAGCAAAAACCAGACCCTCTTTCATCTCTCTCTTTTGAAGAACTTCTTTGTAGAGAGCTCCTTATGAATACTATCTTGAGACAGAGTGCATTTTTATCCATTTGTCTTGCTTTTCTCTCCCATTTTCCACTTACAGAGGGAATAGAAAGTTGGGATCCATGAGAAAACTCAGCAGAGGGAACCTCCCAAGAATCCCTACCACTAATTTAGGTACAGAAATGCGATTTCCATCACATCTAGTGGATTTTTCAGGAGGTCTCATCTGCTCAGATTTCATTTGTACCTTTCTGTCACAGAGTTACCCCAAAAGAGCATGGACTTGTCTTTACAATCTTTCTTTTTTTTTTTTTTTTTTGAGATTTGTGAATCTAAGTTAGGTTTATCACACCAGATTTTTGTGTTTTAAATGTTTTAATCTGGTATGCTGTGAGCCACTATGCTATCCCAGGCTCAAAACTTACTTGGAGAGCATACTAGCTTCTGGGAATAACCCAACCAGCCTGTTTTGCTGTCAGGGCTTTTTATAAAGTGCTTTTCTACACACATAAGTAAACACCCAAAAATGAGATCAAAATTCCTTCTAAATCCTGTTGTTTAACTCATTATTTTTAGTTAGTTATTGTTTGTATTCAGCCTAAAAGGCCTAACAAAGATGCAATAACGTGGGAGAAATTAACTGAGCTGATGCCTCCCTAAGACAGGGTCCTGGTGAGAAGTCCCAAAGGGAGTTAGGAGGGCCCTGCAGGATGAGTGCTTTGGCCTTTAACCTTATTCTTCATTCAAACGATTGTGTTTCTTGTCCAGGTACAGGTGCGTCACTGAGAAATTCAGCAATCATTGCAAGAGCGATAGGTCATTTCTGCTTACCCAAGCCTGACCCCCGATCTGGGCCTGACCGCCAATCTTGAGCAACTACTCTGTGCAAGCACGTGACATACATTATCTCTAACCTTTGTAAAAATGCCATAAAGTTTTATTATCCTAGTTCTTCAGGCAAAGAAACTGAAGCTCAGAAGCCTCAGTAATTTAACCAAGTGTGGCAGATGGTAGCTTTAAAATATGACCACAGCAATGTTCCCAGCAGCATAGGCACATCCTGAACTTGGATACTCTCTCACCCAGAGGTGAAGCACATTTTTTTCTCTCCTTGAAAGTTGGTTGGTCTTTATGATTGTCTCAATAAGTAGAATGTTGTAGAAGTGATGGTGCATGACTTCTCAGACTATATCAATGAAAGGTAACATTTTGTCTAGCCCTTTCTCTCTCTTTAGGAATACTCACCATTGAGACCCAGCTGCCATGTTGTGAGGAAGCTCATGCCACATGGGGATGCCACGTGTGGATCTGGGCAACAGCTCTGGCTGAGGTCCCAGCTAACTAACACCCAGTACTGACGGCCAAACCTTCCAAAGATGCCAGCTTCCAGTCTCAAGCCTAGGGGGCACAGATAAGTTGACCCTGCCAAGTGTGGCCCCAGTTGCAGAGCCATGAGCAAAATCAATGTTGTTGTACTAAGATACTAACTTTTAGGGTGGTGTGTTATGTAGCAATATAAGCAAAATACCAAGTTTATACAGTTGGTCAGTAAATGATTCAGGATTTGAACTTAAGATCTGTATAACTGTCCACTTCTCTTGGCTAGTTCCACTATCCTAGATCCTTATTCTCCCAAGCCTTACTCCTTTCCTTCAGCCTGGGATTCAGAGACATTCTGCCTCTCCTTGCTGTAGGTGTGCGTATTGCTATTCAGCCCCTAATTCACATATGTAGTCATTAATATACAGAAATCTTGACATGAGCATACACACTCCTAATAGACATCTGCCTTATGCACTTATGGGAAACTTTCCAGCTTTCCACATGAGGTTTGTAGCTCTTGTCAGTATTTCCTAAGGGTGTAATATGTCTCCACAATAGCCCGTGTAGTGTCATGAGTGTACATATTCTAAAACCTGTGCGTCTAGGTTCCAATCCCACCTCCTCCACTTACTACCTGTTTACTAGTGTGTTTAACTTCTCTATGTTCTAATTTTTCCAACTATAAAGTAGAATAGCAACAGTCCACTCCTCATTCATTATTCATTGCTATAGTGAATTGAGGAAGCAGGTCCTTAGAACAGTGCTTGGCATATTAGCTGTCAGTAAATATGACTTATTTATGGGTCACCTATAAATTAGAACCATATTTCACTACACATCTTTTTCTACTCAGGTCATTGGACAAGTAAAATGTTTACTTATTCTACTGGCTGTTTTTTTCTGCAGTTTTGTGTAACACACTTATTCTTTATGTGGAAGGTGGGGCAAATTCTGCTGGGCATGCATCTTCCAGGAGGGAGGATGCCCTTCTGGGCTGGTCAGAGACTTTGGCATTTTCACAGTTCAGCTCGACCCTTATCTTAGCCACATCAGCTGTTCTACTAAACAAGAGCTTTTGGTTTCACTGTTAATTGTTTGTAGTGCGTGTAACTAGAAGTATGAACTGAAATTTATTTTAGAAGACACTTGAAAATGTTGGGTATCTCTCCATAGGGTCTCAGGGGATCCAATGGAGAAGCAGCATAAGAGGCCAGAGAGCTCTTTCTGCTTTAATACAGACAATAGAGAAACACAAACAATTGAATGGGGCAAGGTGGTTGCTCACAGGTTTTAATTACCACACAGGACATAACCGCAGAGAATCTTTGGTTCAACCTCCTCATTTACAGGTGAGAGCCCAGAGGTGAAGCAACTGCCCTGAGATGGTACAACTCGTCTGGACTTTACAAACCTGTGGCTTGATCATCTTGTCTTCCTGATCACCTAGGTTATTGGACTTTTGGAGGTGGAGGGCAGGGAGAGTCCATTAATTTAGATTGTTCTGATACCATGACTTGGATTCTTCATCTTTGTAATTAACTTTTTGTTCAATTTCTTTTACTTGATGAAAAACTGATGTAGAGAGGTAACTGCAACAAAGAGATGTATATTTAGAAGTGCCATTTGCTGAAACTAGTCAAGTGTCAGAAATTATAGGAAACATGTAATTATCCAGTCTGTCTCATGGCTGGGGAGTCCTATTGGTGTGATGGCTAAATTAGTTTTATGATATTATTTCTGGCTTCAGTTCAGGTGAATCTAGAGATGCCAGGAAGCATACAAACTCTCTGACATCTCTCTGTTTCAGGACCTCTTTGCTAGGCAGGAACAAATGTGATAGCAACACAAAATATAAATTGAAAAGCCTCGTTTGGCCCTTTGTGTACTGCCTGGCTTTTTTTTTATATCAGTTACTTGATTTTCATCACTTCTCTGCCATGCTCTTGGAGTCTTTGCTGTCTCAGTGTGTGGTTTAGATGCTTAATGCCTCCTCCCTTGAAGCCCATTCCCTCTGAACATGTGTTAATAAGGGCCCAAGAAGTGGTGCTACATTTTGCAGCACAATTTCAGTTGCCCAGAGAGATGGATGGCATGAAACAGGCAGAGGGGACCCCTCAAGTAGGCTTGGAGAACAGGACCACCAGGAGCTCTGAATGGAATTCAATCAGATGGCAGAAAGGGGGATAGGAGGAGTGATCCCTTTGACAGGAAAACAAATTGAAAGGGAAAGAAAATCAGGAAGCAAATGCCAGTTTTCAAGATGGGGACTGGGAGCAGAGGGGCACTGCATTTGATCAAATTGAAGCTTCACACTGCAATCGTTTTCTAATATTCTGAGATTTCTATCTGACATCAGACAGGGTCTTGATGAAAGTGTCACCTGAGGAAAGAAACTTTCCTTTGTAGGTTTTGGGTGCCAGGATTAATCTCAGCTTAGATGATGGCCCCATTTGGCTGGTAAAAAGAAAAAAGCATAGATAGCAGGTGATTATGCCTTCTTCCCTCTCCTGTCAGCTTGCATTTAATGGCAGCTCCTTGCAGGTAAAAAGTTGGGAGTAGTATTTCACTGTGTGTGCATACACATACACATACACACATTGAAATCTGACCAGTGAAGGAAGTTATAGATGAAAGTAGCCTTACCATTTTCTTAAAAGTAAAAATTGCACTGTCTGAAGGTACACAGCACATCTGAGGTCTCTTTGAAACGTTCACTGCCTCGATGTTCTATGCATTTCTAAGCAGGGAGAGTTTAGGCAACTTCAGGGAAAAGAAAAACCTACCATATGGTTTTAGGTTTTAACCAGTGAAGTGAAGTTCTTCTCATTCTTGGACAGTTTTAAAGTGAGTGACTTCCCATTTGATTGAAGTATAGCCTTGTGACTAGGAGAGTTAGTCAACCTGGGTGTAAATCCTGGATGCTCCATTTACTTAGTGTGAGACCTTAGGAATTTTCATTAACATTTTGGAGATGTAGTTTCCTTAACTGTAAAATAGGGATACTTAACATTGTTGTGATGATGTGATGATGTTGTGAGATAGCACTTACAACTGTGTAGCATAGTGCATAGTACTTGTCAAGTAACAAATGTTATGTCATTATTTCTAATTCATACAGCAACAGTAACAGCCTGAGGTATTAGCTATGGTGCCATGTATAAGAAAGACATTTTGGAGATAAAACCTGCAATTATGCACTATTAGCAGGAAACAAGTCATGAAAGAATGGGTGTCACCAAAGGCAACCCGATTTGAAATGGAGGGCTTCGTTCTTCATCTCCTAGGTGGGTTTACATGAACATGTTTACTTTTGCAATACAAGACATGGTCAATGTATTAGATAATTTACCTTTTCAAAATGGCTATCAAGGGAGAAGGGCAGCAGGTGGGTGGTGTGATGGGCACTACTATTTCCGTATCAGAAACGAGAAAGCGAGACTGCCGGCACATCCTGCACATCCTCCGGCCTGAAGTGGGAGCTTGTGTGCTGCAGGGCTTATGGCTGCTACTCACAGTAGAAGATGAGGCTGGAGCTGTTGTCAGTAGGGAGCAGGGAGATGTTGGGCTCTAAGATAATGGTGCCCAGCACTTGGAGTCCATTGATTCTGCAAATTGGGTTGCTCTTGCTATACAGACATAACACACTATAGATGAAAAGTGTATTTCACCAAGATATTGCTCTTTGATACTTCATCAATTCATCCATTGAGCAACTACATATGTAAAGACTGGCATCTTTCATCTTCTTGCAAAGTCCACACCCTTCTGCCCCCATGCTCAATATTTTAGTTTACAATACAGCCATGTGGTTAGCCACCTGAGCCAGACACTTCAGTGTATTCTCAACTCCTTGTTTTCCCTGACTTTCCATTCCCCAAGAAAACATATTGATTCTCACTTTCTCCATATTTCTCAACTCACACCTCTCCTGTCAACCAGCAGTGCTGCCCCATCCTTGTCTGGCCTTTTGAGATGGTCTCCTTACAGGCCTTCCTCTAGTGGCTTTCCTATTCAGGATTTCTTTCCTTCTACCACCAGGACAACCATCCAGAAAGAATCATTTTCATTTTCTGCTAAAATCCTCCAAAGGCTTCTTGCAGAGTGATGGCCAAATCCCTTAGTGTGGCCTAAAAGGTCTTTCCCAATCCAACCTCTTGCTCCCCAGCCTCATCCCTGCTATGATCCTTTGCACCTGCCACGCCCCCTTTGCACCTGCCTCAGGAGCACCGCATGTCTTGTCTTGTAGCACTGCAGGAACCTTCTGCTTTTGAATCTTTGCTGTCTCCTCAGCTGGATTGTCATTTCTTTCTAGATTCTTCTGAAATGCCCCATTCTCTGCAAAGTCTTTCTTTTCTTTCTCATTGCTTTGTAATTCAGATTATCTTGTTTACAATCACCCTTCTCTGAATATTCCTCCAATGTTGAACTAAGCACATTGGACTTTAATTATTTGAGGACAAGTTTATCTTCCATGTCAGAAAGACAACACTTCTCTCCCCAAGGTCAGCAACCATGTCCTCAGTACCTCAATAAGAGTTTATGGAATTAATTAGGGGAATGATTTGAAGGCAAGCACACTGTAGGTATTCTTTGTGAAAATTGCTATTTTTTTTTTTAAGAATACTGTCTGATTTGCACGTTTGTAAAAAGCGTTTCTTGGATATAAGTAGTGAGGATGATAGATTCACTATTGTTCCACCCTTTCAGGAGGTGCTTGCTTTAGAGTCAGAAAAAAGACCAAGGTTCTTACTTATAGTGTGGTCAGAAGGTTCCGAGTCCAGAAACCAGATCCTGAAGGACAGCCAGCTAGAAAGGTTGTGGGGATTTGGAACCCAGCTGTGTCCCTGCAGCATGAGACAAGTACAAATAGGAAGATGAAGTAAAGGGAGGACAGGAAAGAACACAAAGTGAGAGTAGAAGAAAAGGAGAGATGGTGACATGGAAACTACAGCCAACCAAAGAAGAGACAAGGGGTTAGTGCCATGAGCACTTCATTGCAGCATCGCGAGAGCAGTAAGTTGAGCTTTTAAATCTGATTGGTACATTTTCTACTTCCCTTCCCATCTTCCTTTCTCCCTCCCATAGGAAAGAACTTCATCATATTGCCACTCCATCTTATCTTTGTTTTTCTTTTATATGCCCTTTATTTTTTAGAGCCGTTTTAGGTTCACAGCAAAATTGAGTGAAAGATATAGAGATTGTCCATATACTCCCTACCCCCACACATGCACAGCCTCCCCTATTGTCAACATCTCCCACCAAAGGGGTCCATTTATTACAACTGATGAACCTACACTGACTCAATATTATCACCCAGGGTCCGTCGTTTACATTAGGGTTCACTCTTGGTGTTGTACATTCTATGGGTTTGGACAGATGTATAATGACATATATCCACCGTTATAGTATCATAGAGAGTAGTTTCACTGCCCTACAACTTCTCCGTGTTCCGTCTATTTTTCCTTCTTTACCCCAGTCCCTGGCAACTACTGATCATTTTACTGTCTCCATAGTTTTGCCTTTTCCAGAAGGTCATAAAGTTGGAACCATAGAGTATGTAGCCATTTCAGACTGACTTCTTTCACTTAGTAGTATGCATTTAGGTTTCCTCATAGCTTAATAGCTCATTTCTCTTTTAGAGCTGAACAATATTCCGTTGTATGCATGTACCACAGTTTATTTATCCACTCATCTATTGAAGGACATTTTGGTTGCTTCCAAGTTTGGGCAATTGGAAATAAAGCTGCTATATACATCCCTGTGTGGGTTTTGTATAGACATGTTTCAATTTATTTGGGTAAATGCCAAGGAAAGCCCTTGCTAGATCATACAGTAAGGGTAGGTTTAGTTTTGCAAGAAATTGCCAAACTGTCTTCCAAAGTGACTGTACCATTTTGCAATCTCACCAGCAATTAATGAGAGTTTTTGTTGTTCCACATCCTTGCCAGCATTGTGTTGTCAGTGTTCTAGACTTTGGCCACTCTAGTAGGTATGTAGTGGTATCTTGCTTAATTTGCATTTTCCTAATAACATGATGTGGAACATCTTTTCGTATGCTTATTTACTATCTTATACCTTTGTTGGTGAAATATCTGTTTTTAATAGAGTTGTTTGTTTTCTTGTTGTTGAGTTTTAAGAGTTCTTTGTATATTTTTATTGACAATCCTTTATCATATGTGTCTTTTGCAAATATTTTCTCCCAGGTTATGGCTTGTCTTCTTATTCTCTTGACAATGTCTTTTGTAGAGAAGAAGTTTTTAGTTTTAATGAAGTTCAGCTTTTCAGTTATTTCTTCCATTGATTGTGTCTTTGGTGTTGTATATAAAGTGTTATCACTGAACTGAGGTCATCTGTTATAATCTCTCCTACATTATTTTCTAGGAGTTTTATCATTTCGTGTTTTACACGTAGGTCTATGGTCCATTCATAGATAATTTTTATGAAAGGTGTAAGGTCTGTTACTAGATCATTTTGTTTTTTGCTTGTGAATCCCCACATCTGTCTTTTGGTATGAATATTTTATCATTGAAAATAATAAATTCAGAGGTCTATAAAGGCTCTTTATTGTTTTATTTTACAATGTGGACCATTACTGCTTATCACGTCCAACTGATAACCACACTACTTTCAAACAAGATTTCAAAAATCTGAGTGGGGATAGAGTTTCTCTGCATTTTCTCCCCACCTACCACTTTTGACATATTAGATTAAATTTCAGCCTTGGGCCAATCTGTCAAAGAAACAGGAAATGTCTCTTGCTATGACATATTTGCCAGCGGCTGAGGTTTGAAACCAGGTGGGTATTAGTTCTTACACAGAACTAATTGGGAGAAGCAATTTCTCCCGATCAGAGAAGCTGATCAGTTCAGCCAAAACCTTTACTTCGTATGGATGTGTCTTGATATGAAAAACATTTTCTGATGAATATATTTAACAATTTGCAGAATTTTCGAGAAACTTAAAGAAATAAGAAAGATGAGGGTTTGGGGAGGGTGAGGACTAGGGAAGAAAAATCAAATCTAAATATAGTTGTGCTTTCATCAATATTGAAACTGTATGTGGATGATTTCAATATGGTTATCAACACCCTAAATAGGCTGTATGTGGCTGGAGACAGAGTGATAAGGGAGGGGGTTAGCATATTTCTCACAGTCATAGCACACTGTGGTTCTAACAGCTACCTGACTACCAGAGAATCCCGGCTCAATTTCTAGTCTCCTGTAAAAGATAAGGAGTTGCTTACAGGTGCTCTGATGCATCACCTTAACCAGCAGTGGGGGAAGGGAACCCACCTCTCTCTCCTTCATGCTCTCATGCCTTTGCTATTCCACTGAAACAAAAAATCAATATCTAACCCAGAGAACAAATCAAGCAGCTCCAGATAGGCTGCGTTTCCCTGGTGCCCATCTGAAGAAGATATCTTCTGCAGGCCCTGGCAAAGAACTGTAATGACTGCAGCCAGCCTGTGGATTTCTATGCAGAAGGGATTATTTTTGCAATAGAGTCTACACTATGTACCTCCCCCTCCCACTTCCCCTCACTCCTTTCTTGAAACAAAATCCCTTCCCTATGCCACCCCTTAGAACTCATTGCAAATGAGCCTGGAGATCTGGCTCAGAGCAGAGGAGGTGTCCATGTTTTTAAAGCGAACCTTCCTTCCTTCCTCCTTGACATGTTGCTTCGTGGACGAATGGCGAATCTGGCCCACGGGTACCTGGGATGGGTTGCTCAGGTTCATCGGGAGGTGATATATTTTGCCTTGAGGCTTAAAGCACTCACTTATTTCTAACAGAAGCTAAAAAGCTGCCTGAGCCAGAAAGTAGTGTGGAATTTAGCAGTAACTACCACTTGCAATACCACCAAGAGGGCTGCCAGCTGCCCAGGACAAATGTTGTTCTCTTTTCTGTGTTAATCAGTGATTCCTTTTCCATTTTCCAAGTATTTGAAGAAATTACTTTGTGTTCTATATATTGTTTTACACCTATTCCCACATATATACATACAATTCAAACTTAACTAGGAAAGGAAGCTACATGGCTTTTCCCAGCAGCCAAAGAAATGATCACCTTACAAGATTTGCTAATGAACGTTTGAGCACTTTTCCCCTTAGGACTAACACTCGTAATCATAATCATAGTAGTTACAGTAATAATCACCACCACTACATGTTAAATGTGTTCTATATCTAGGCACAGTGTTCAGTGTTCTATATCCTTTTTCTTTTTTCATTCTTCCATAAATTCTTATTACGAGAGCATATTCCTGCAGGCATCAGAAACTACAAACAAAACACAAAGTCTTTAAATTCACTATTTGCCGTTTTTTGAGTTTTGTTTTATTTTTAGCCTTTTGCTTTTATAGAACATGTTATTTGAGACTTTTGGAACATGATGTAAGGTCTATAATAATGAAATCCAACTGAAGATTAGTCGCCTATTTTAAAAGGGCACATGTAGGTTATATTGTAAAGGTTAATATTAACAACAAGAAGAAAAAGAAAAGGCACAACATTCACTTGGCGCTGGACACTGTTTCAACCATATGGCATTTGTTACCTCAACTCAACCCTTTTGATGGGTATTACTATGTCCCTTTGTAGAGGAGGAAACCGAGGTTCAGAGAAAGTAGATAACTTGCCTAAGACCCTCAGCTGGTAAGTGGTGGAACCAAAGTCAGAACAGACTGGCCTAACCCTAAAGTGAGGAGCAGGTGTAAACCCACTATGGAATAGCTGCGCTCAGGCATAGGGAAGGGCTATTAGAATTTGGGAGGGAGGGAGGGTGAGGATGCATCAGGAGCAGCATTGACTGGACCGGTTGTGGCTGAGGCCTTTTCTGTCCTTAGGCAGTAATTACCTCCATGACATTGCATTTATAATGCAGGGGATGCTCTCTGCTGCAGGGAGGAAGGGTTGAAACACTAAGCCTGGTTAGAGGCCAACACTTGAGGATCTGTTGTACACATTTATAGAGAGCTGCTTGCTTAGTTTCTGCTTTTTCTGGAAATTGTCTCTCCACTGTGGTGACTCCCATGGCAACGGTATTATATGATGTGGCCTTGATCCACTGACCACAGCTGACTCTTCCAGGGCTAGTCCCCAAGCCAAGCTAGGCCAGTCTGGGTTTCTTTCCGGAAAATTTGGAATTGGAATTCAACAGGAACTCTGGGTGGCCTGAGAAGCTGAGCAAGCTGACCTGCAGCAGGAGACAGCAGTGCTGAAAGCACAGAGATGAAAGACTCAGAGAAACAAGTTCTGGTCTATCTCAGAGGCCCCACTGCATCCCTGCTCTGGGGTGCTGTGATACTACATATTAAAAATTACATGTAAGCCAGGCGTGGTGACTCGTGCCGTAATCCCAGCACTTTGAGCGGTCGAGGCGGGTGGATCATCTGAAGTCGGGAGTTTGAGACCCGCCTGACCGACATGGAGAAACCCCGTCTCTACTAAAAATACAAAATTAGCTGGGAGTGGTGGCACATGCCTGTAATCCCAGCTACTAGTGAGGCTGAGGCAGGAGAATCGGTTGAACCCGGGAGATGAGGTTGTGGTTGGCTGAGATCATGCCATTGCACTCCAGTCTGGGCAACAAGAATGAAATTCCATCTCAAAAAAAATTACTTGTAATATGGTAAATTTCAATTTTTGTTTAAATTGATTCAATGGGTTTTTGTTATTGGAAGACAGAGGAGCCCTAGTTCTAGAGTATGTACAGCCCAGTCCTAGCTTAGAGGACAGCCCTGAAGAGGTTGGCAATGAGACTGTGGTGTCATATTGATGGCTGTGGTAAAGAGGAGACCAAAGAGAACTGCTGCATTCCCAGAGTCTCCTAAAATCCTGAAAATCTGAGGATGCAGTGCAGAGTTATTTACAGTCTAGTGATGGGATCCCCCGTGGATGGGGGAAGAAAGCTCCCATTGCTTCTTACCCAGTGACAGGTAGGGCAGAATAGAAAGGAGTGCCAGTGGGCAGGAGGCCAAGAAGAGCAGGGCAGCGGCGGATCCTCCCAGGAGCCCACAGTGGAAGCAGCAGGGGAGATGCTGGGCACCAGGAGCGGGAAAGCATGGCTACTGTGGCCTTTTGCAAATCTATGGGAAACCTGCGGGAGGGGATTTGGTGGGATTTGAGGTTCTGTGATTCATGGGAGAGTCTGTGGGGGGTGTACTGTGTTATCACTATTGTTAGGATGCTACCGGCCCACCAGGGCTGATGTGACATGAAGCAATGCACCTTACACAAGCTGAGAAGGGCAGAAAATGATTCTGGATTCAAATGCAGGATACCTAGCAAAGCCCATTTACCAAATTCAAATTGACAAAGACTGTGTTTGCATGTAAAGGATCCTCTTTCTGCTTGTAGCTTTTCTCTACCTAGGACCGAGACAGGAGACCACAGGAACAGACACAGCCCTGTCTTCTCCAAATGTCCCTCCACACTTTTTCCAGGCCTGCTCACCCTGGACACTCTGTGACTCAGCCCTTGTGGCTACCCGCTTCCCCATAGGAGCTGACACAAACCCTGCTGGTTTGCCTTATTGAAAATTCTCTCTGCTCTTCCATTTTTTCTGGTGAATAATAGGAGGTCACCTGGCTCGTGACCATCATCTCTTCCCGGCTTTATGAATGCTTCTTGATACTTGGAAACCAACAAAGATTCAGAGTGACTGTGTCTCCATAGATGATAAGGCACCATAGTTACAGTATGAATTCTAACTCTATAATGCAAATAAAGGAAAAATCCAGGAACTGAATCAGATGGAATTCTTCTTATCAGATTTCACTGCATTTTACTATGTTAGCTTTTCTTTCCTTTTAAAAAAGTATTGTCTTTGCAAGAAGTGACTGAGGAATGTTATGCTACACGGAAAGGGAAAAATCTAGAGTCTTAGAGATATTTTTCCAAATAAATATTTATGTCCCTTCTTATTCTTTTTCCTTGGAAGCTCCTTGGTCTTTCTTATGAAAAGGACAATGATGCATGGGCAGAGTATCTTCTACTTTTGTGGTTTGAGATCATCTTGGTGATGATATGCTTTCGGTTGTGTTCATGAGAAATTTGTTTATAAGTCATTGCACATGTTTTATACCTGAATGAAAGAGAAATATGCATAGATGTCATTGTGCTTGATTGAATCCTTATGCATGACGATCTGAGAGCGCTTACACAGGGCATTATGAACAATTAATGATTTACTCATCTCTGAGTTCGAGCAAAGTGGCGTGTATTAGCTGAGGCTGGTGAAAGACATCACATAAGTGCAAAATGTTATTAGTTTTTAGGGAAGGGATGATGAGATTTGAGGCATAACCCAGCCCTGGTGAAATACTTATTCTCTAGTAAGCTGCTTGCAGTTCAAATTGAGGTAGCAAAGAGGTTTTGGTCTCCGCTCATGTTAATCTTTTAAGCAGAAATGAAGCCTAGAAACTCATAGATCCCTGATCGGAGGGGAGCCTGAGACATATATACCATAGACATCTTAAGAATCGCAGTAGTGACCAAATCTGAGACGTGTCTGCCAGCCTCTCGGGTGACCTTCCACCTAGGGGCTGAGGCAAGGTGGTGGAGGCTGGGCTGTGTTTGGCTCTGGGAAGCACCTCATCAGGAAAAGACGAGACATGCATCTCTGAACGATGGGCTGTTAGAGGTTTAAAATGTTTGCCTTGGGTGACCTTCGGGAAAAACACCATCCTCTCTGGCTTAATGTGAATTAAATTTTTCAATTACTCCAGAGGAAGGAAGGCAGTGGCTCCAAGCATGCTTATTTGTGGAAAGTAAAATGAAATTAAACACTTCAGCAGAAGAAATCTTAGCAGCTCACTGGTCCCAGGGCATCGCCCCTTGCTGCTCAACGGCAGTGAAAATTTGATTTGAGGGTAACAGATATTTTAAATGGAGTGTCCTGAATCCATCTAAACATGTTTTTATTCTGAGAGAATAACTATACTAATTTGTATATCCTGGGAAAGAAATGAAGCATTTTAATATTTTCTTCCCCTTAAAGAAGAGTGCTGCAGAGGTCTTGAGTGATGGAAGAAGAATTCATTGTAGGAATGTGAGGTGCTCCTGTTGGATGTCATATGCTTGTTTGTAGAGGATCCCCTCTGTCCATGGGATGCTCAGATTAAAAATGGGGATCCTGGGAATGGAAGACACTCTCATTAGTTTCACAACCTGGGTGGTCCTATTCTGTTTGCAAGAAGACAAGAGAAAAAGTGTGTGTGTATGTTTCATCGGGGTGTAGATATTGATCATATATCAGAAAGACCATGATACTATGGTGTATTTAAAGTCTGGAACCAAGGGTTGTAGAATGATCATATCGTCTTCCTTGGGGATATCTAAGAATATGCCAAATCTCTATGAGATTGGGGTGGTTTGGACTTCATTGTTCCTGGTTGGAATGGAAGAATGTTCAGTGTGTGTGGAGAAGGCACAGCTTTGGCACTTCCGATTATTCCTCTTCATAGCCTTTGTTTAGAGGTTTAATGAAGAAGCAAAATCAAAAAGGATGCGAGACAGCAGGCAAACTGAAAAGATATTCTACGATACTTTGATTTTTAAAGTGTTCTGTGATTGAGACTAGAAACAACAGTTTCCATTTCTGGTTAAGGTGAGGCGGAGGCAATTGTTCAGGTGTGTAAGCTTGAATTTTCAGTCACCACATAAGATTGCAAATGGGAACTGCCTCAGAGGCTGCTTGAGGCCATGCAAGAGTGGAAGTGGGAAGAGAAAGGAAAGTCCTTCATGTCAGGAACTTGTGGAAACAGTCCTTTATGCCATTTAGGTTGTTGAATAACTTTGTGAAATTCCTTGTCTTAAAATGCTTTTTGAACTAGGAATCAGAATGAAGAAAGTTTTCTTTTTTGTATTATACTAGGAAATGCATGTTTTAGGCTGGAGCAGTAATGCTAATGAAATATACCATTTCTTGATTCCCTGCTATGGCCCAGACACTCACCTGAAAACTTTAATTCTCACAATAATCCTCTGAGATAGGTTTCTAAGTATTTCTATTTTACAACTAAAAAGTTAAGCTCAGAGAAGTTAAGTGTTTATAGAGTTATACACAGATTTTGGTCAGCTGTCAGCCTAACTCTTTATTAGTCCACTAATAAAGGATATAGTTGTTCCAAAATAATAAAACTTAGAATGTAATCATGTTACTTCTGATGTGTTTCAAGATTAGAACTAGGTTACGAGGAAGAAGAAAGGATGAAGGAAAGAAAAGGAGGAGGAGGAGAAGGAAAGGAAGGAGAGAAAAGGCCAAAAAAGGAGAAGGAGAAGTAAAAATGGCAATAATGTCATATTTGCAACATATTTAACAAATTGTTTATTGTTCATCGGAAGTTCAAATTTAACTGGATATCCTATATTTTATCTGGCAATCCCATGTATGTTCCAGGCAAAAGGCTATAAACATTTTCCATATATAATCTTACGTAAGTTGTACAAAATATCAAGTAGCAACTATTGTCCCATTTTTTAGCTGAGGATACCGAGACTCAAAGTGGGGAAGAGACTTATCCAATGTCATAAGCTGGGAGCTAGGGCATGAACCCAAGCAGAACCTGCACACTGGAGCCCAGGATCACTGACAAAGGACACACCCTCTCTATCCCCTGCTGGTGGAGTAAGTTAAAAATCCTTATATATATACAAATATTCTGAATATAGAAATGAAACCTTTGTGGTAAGTCTCATAAAAATGGCTCCTGAAGATGAAAAATTGCATTCAAACCTCAGTCATCTCCATGAATTACGAGAAAAAGTATGAAAAGTGAAAAGCATGAATCGAATTGTGACATATTGCTAGGTGTTGCATGTTAGGGGAGACACTAATAAAAAAACAGAGTGTATCTGGAGTTGTCTGATCAGACTACTTACTGGTGGTGGTGGGAAGAGGGTGGACTGGAAGTGTTTAACTTGGAAATAGACAACTGAGAAGAAGAAACACAATAGCTAGCTGAATTGTGCGAAGAGCTATCGGTTCTAATTTCTAGTTGCTAGCCGTCTATTACTCCAAAAAATAAAACTAGACCAATAAGTGAAAGTTTGGTAGAGGTACATTTCTACTTAACAACACAAAGGACCATTTTCTAGAAACCAAAATGGTCTAATGGTAGAACCCTGGAAATAGTTGGACCTTATGCTACAGGCCTTCACGTTGAACCTGGATGACAGACTATCTGTGATGTTGTAGGGAAGATTTCTGAATTGAGTGAACAGCTCAACCAGACAGCCACATGAGTATGCATGCACACATACACAACTGTATATACATTTAACCCTTTTCCCATTTAGAAAAAAAAAAGTGCAGCTCACTGCCAGTGCTCATTTAATTTTACACAAACATGCTCTTTGAGGCTGAAGCAAATCTGATTTTCAATGTGAAAATAACATAAAAACTGTTCTTGGAGTTATTTCTAAACAGAACTAGCATCAGAATTGTCTGAATCATCAGAATCATCTATTTTGGAAAAATCAGACTCGTCAAATGAATCTTTGGCCAACTGTTCGAGAACGATGTTAACATCATGCTTAGGAATGGTACGTTTTCTAGGATTTGACATTTTCAGCACTCGAGAATTACTATATTTTGTAAATGGAAGTACCACCACCAAAACCAGAATGCTTTAAATGGAATGATGTCGTTTGTTTCCAAAGTCAATGAACGATGTGAAAATAATATTAAAAGTGAGATATTTCATGGCAAAATTATCTCAGGGTGAACGCTGCAGCCACAAGCTCCGGCGAGTATTCTTGGGGCAAACGGGAGGAGGGTTAAGACATTATGCTTGACTACAAATGAAACTTGGAAAGCTAAAGTGTCTCCCAACTTTAGTCATTTGGAGTCCGTCCTTGGTGCCATTCTATTTCTTGGCGTCCTCTCTTTCCTGGATTATTATCTAAACTTTCTAATGAATCTTCCTGTTTCTAAACTCCCTCCTCCATAATCATTTGTTCAGAGAACCTCTGGCATGTTATTTTCTGAATTCAAGCATATTAATCATATTCTTTTGCCAAAAAGCCCTCAGAGCTTCAATCATCTTTGAGAAATGCATTTTAAGTGCCTGAGCATGGGCGACGAGGCCTGTCTCCAGCTATGGCTCCTGCTGTCCCCCTCTGGACTCCCCGTTTGTCTGCGGCTTCAGTTTCCCGAGGAGTCTTGCTGCTCTCTCTCTCTTCCCTCACCCACGTTGTCTCTCCTTATGACTCCTTTCTATCCCTCAAAACCTAGTTCACATTTCATCTTCTTTGAAACACCTTTTCTGATGTTCCTGGATAGAATTCACCACTCCTTCTTGCAGGTGTCTACACCGCATACACTCTTCTTGCTGTGTAGTTACTTCTGTTAACCTTACTGTGTAGTTACTTCTATGTCATTTGCCAGGCTCTAGGCCTCACAAAGACAGGAACTGGGTTTTAGGCATCTGTTCATCCACATCAAGAGCACAGTGCCTTACACAAAGGAGGCTTTCATAAATACAGAAGCTATTACGAAAGAGAAACCTCTGGGGAACTACAAAAATCCATGTCCATCCTAACATTTATGAGGCCTGGGACTAGAGTACAAATGGAGGCTCATATAACATATGCCTACATATTTAAAAATTGCAAATCAAGCTAGCAAATTGCTTTATAAAATAGGTTCTATCTTCCTACCAGGCCAAACATATCTTCATTGTGGCAATACCAAATACATGTAAAGCTTTGTGGGTTTTTTAAGCTTCCTTTTAGGGACTGAAAGTCTGTGAAATACCAAAGATGACCGAATTTAATTATTAATGTCCATGTCTGAGGATTATTTTGGTGAATTGGTGACATTTGCATGAGAATAAAATGAAGACATACATAATTCATAAATTACCATATATTTATTGCATAAAATTTATTCTCTTAACTTTAGCAAAAATCATTAATTATGTGATTTTCACATAATTTGGGTCCTATTTATAGTGATCATCTAAAGGATTAATAGTCGAATTGTATTCCAAATAGACAAAATCTGAAGTTATTTTCATGTAAAAGATAAATAAACATCAAGGTGAAAATTTTAAATGAGAATTCTTTCCATATAAGTGTTACTACAAGAGTCAAAAAGTTGTAAAAAAAGTTAAAAGTTGACAAATTCGTAATAGCAAAGACTTGGAACCAACCAAAATGCCCATCAATGTTAGACTGGATAAAGAAAATGTGGCACATATACACCATGGAATACTATGCAGCCATAAAAAAGGATGAGTTCATGTCTTTTGCAGGGACATGGACGAATCTGGAAACCATCATTCTCAGCAAACTAACACAAGAACAGAAAATCAAGCACTGCATGTTCTCACTCCTAAGTGGGAGTTGAACAATGAGAACATCTGAGCACAGGGAGGGGAACATCACACATCAGGACCTGTCAGGGAGTGGGAAGTTAGGGGAGGGATAGCATTAGGAGAAATACCTAATGTAGATGACAGGTTGAGGGCTACAGCAAACCACCATGGCACATGTATATCTATGTAACAAACCTGCGTGTTCTGCACATATATCAGAGAACTTAAGGTATAATAATTAAAAAAAAGAATAGATGAAGAATAAAGAGATAGTAACTCCCATTTGCAGGAAAAAAAGTTACAGTAAATTAAGGTTAACTTATTATTGAAGAAAGAAAAGCGTTTTAAAAAAAGTTTTTAAAAAAAAATTTTAAAAAAAGTTTTTAATTTTAGTGTAGCCTATTTGTACAGGATTTGTAGAGTCTACGGTGGTGCACAGTCATGTCCTAGGCCTTCACATTCACTCACCACTAGAGCAGCTGGTAGTTCTGCAAACTCTGCTCATTTTAAGTGCCTATTCACGCATACCACTTTTACATTTTATACCATATTGTTACTGTACCTTTTCCACGTTTAGATGTGTTTAGATACACAAATACCATTGGGTTAAAATTGCCTACAGTATTCAGTACAGTAACGGGCAGCACAGGTTTGTAGCCTAGGAGCAACAGGTTTTACCATATATCCTAGGTGTGTAGTAGGCTATACCATCTAGGTTTGTGTAAGTACACTCTATGATGTTTGTACAATGACCGAATCGCCTAAGGATGCATTTCTCAGAACATATCCCTGTCATTAAGTGACGCGTGACTGCATGTGCTTAGTATTTTCTTTACTGACCGTATTTGTTTGCTTGTGAGGATATCATTTGAATCACTAGCATGGTTATGTTTAACAGTGACTAAATTTTATTCATGAGTTTGATGAACCAATCAATTTAATAAGACACCTCAAAGTAAAATTTAATAGCAGTACACCTTTTGCCAAAAAATTTTATCACCTACATTTTATGGTTTGCTCCATTAAAGGCTCCTGAAGCGCTGCAGAGATGGGGCCTGGGTTTGCACCTGGCCAGTGTGAATACACAGCATTTACTCTGAGCAGGCACTTTGGTATGTGCTGGAACAATCTTGTGCCTTGTGATGGATGATACATCCTCACTCCACTCTGCTGCCTTGCTGTGAAAGCTCAGTTTCTGCAGCCCTAGGAAAGGAAATGTCATTATTCCACAGATAGAGGTTCTCAAATTATGGGGCAATACTTACTTATAGTCATCTGCCAGATATACTGTGGGCTTTAAATTGGGTTTAATATTTTATCAAATGAAGACACCAACTTAAAATAAATTATTATAGAACTCTTGAGTCTTCTGATGATATCATCCACAGATCCCAAACTGAGAATTGAGAGTTCTAGAGGCAGCTTTAAAAGGATTTGTTGTAAAACATTATCTATCCCTAAAACTCAATATATGCTAATGATTTTATTGAGATATAACTTATATACCATACAATTCACCTACTTAAAGCATGCAATTCATTGGTGATAAGTATATTAACAGAATTGTGCAACCATCTCCATAATCTAATTTTGGAACATTTTTATCATCCGAAGAAGAAACCCTATAACCATTAGCTGTCATTCCCTATTTCCCTGCCCCTGCAGCCCTTTTAGTCCAAAAAATCCCCAATCTACTTTCTGTCTCTATAGATTTGCCTATTTTGGATATTTCATATAATAGAAGCATGTAATATGTGGCCTTTTGTGACTGACTTATTTCACTTAACATAATATTTTCAAAATTCATCCACATTGTAGCATGTGTCTACTTCTCTTTATGACTGAATAATATCCAATTGTATGGACATCCCACATTTTTTTTTATCCACTTACCTGTTGATGAATGTTTAGTTTGTTTCCACTTTGGGTTGTTATGAATAATACTGCTATGAACATTCATGTACATTTTCTTTGTGTAGATGTATGTTTTCATTTCTCCCGGGTACTGTGTTAGTCCATTTTCACACTGCTGTAAAGACACTACCTGAGACTGGGCAAATTATAAACAAAAGAGGTTTAGTTGACTCACAGTTTTGCATGGCTGGGGAGGCCTCAGGAAACTTACAATCATGGCGGAAGCAAAGAGGAAGCAAGCACTTTCTTCACAAGGCAGCAGGAGTGAGAGAAAGAGCACAGGGGAAATCGCCACTTATCAAACAACCAGACCTCATGAGAACTCCCTCACCATCACAAGAACAGCACACGGGAAACTGCCTCCATGATCCCATCACCTCCCACCAGGACCCTCCCTCGACATAGGGGGATTACAATTTGAGATGAGATTAGTGTGGGGACACAAATCCAGACCATGTCAGGTAAATACCTTGGTGTGAAACTGCTTGGTCATATGGAAACCTTGTTTAACATTTTGAGGGACTGCCAAGGCGTTTTCTACAACAGCTGCTTTATTTTATTTTCCCAGCAGAAATATATAAGGGTTTCAGTTTCTCCACATCCTAATCAACAATTCTTATGGTGTGCTTTTTTTTCCCCCCCCTACAGACAGGACCTTACTATGTTGCCTAGGCTAGGCTGTAGTGCAGTGGTGCAATTGTAGCTCACTGCAGCCTCAAATTCCTAGGTTCAAGCAATCTTCCTTCCTCAGCCACCTGAGTAGCTGGAACTACAGGTGCTCGCCACAGCACCTGGATAATTTTTAACTTTTTTGTAGACATGAAGTCTCCCTTTGTTGCCCAGGCTTGTCTTGAAACCCTGGCTTCAAGTAATCCTCCTGCCTCAGCCTCCCAAATTGTTGGGATTATAGGCATGAGCTGCTACGCCCGGCCAGGTATGTTTATCTTGACTACAGTCATCCTAGTGGCTATAAAGTAATATCTCATTGTGGTTTTGATTTGCATTTCCCTAATGACTAATGATGTTAAGCATCTTTTTATCTGCATATTGGCCATTTATAGATATATAGTCTTTGGAAAAGTGTTTATTCAGATCCTTTGTCCATTTTACAATTTGGTTATTAATTCTCAATGTATTTTTAAATGGGCATTCTATGAACATGAGAAAATGAGACAGCAATGTGCTGTGGTTTCTAAGAGCTCACGCTCTGTGATCTGCTAGCTATGTGTAGATAATGTATTAACACGTCTGAATTTTAGCTTCCTCGTCTGCAAAGTGCTCTTGTCATCTCCTAGAGCTGCGATGAGAATTAACTAAAGTAATAAGGGTGAAACTCTTGCGCAGCACCTGGCACATGGGAAGCACTCCACACACAGTAATTGTCATGACCTCCAGCTCTTCCTGGCGGTGAATCCCAAATGACTTTGTCCTTTTTGTTAGTTTATTGTCTCCACAAGTAGACTGTAAATATTCTAAGGGTACTCTTACATGCCTCTTAAAATTCCCATATTACTTTTGACAGTCTGAGCAGGTGGTGAACTGGGGTAAGTTTCATGGAGTCAGTTGCAGGAGAACAGGGTTGTAAAGATCAGGAAGATGAGAAGACTACTGGGGGTAGAGAGTAAAGACACAGAAATAGAAAGCAGTGAGTTCAACTCCAGGGAAACATGAAAGGAAATGGAGTAGATAAGGCTAGAAAGGGCGGAACTGGGGGTGGTCAACCTTTGCTAGAATCACACTCCTGCACTGGAACCATAACCTCAGTCCAGCGCACAAGGTCAAAGATATGGTGGTGCTCTCAACTCAGGTATACAGGCTGGGATGCCAGGCAGTAAGGAAGGAAGGTGGGCATGTTGCAGTCTGTAGCCCTGCAGAGCCTATTCTGCTTCTTGATGAGCCTGCTGCTTAATTGAATGCCAGAACCAAGCATTTGCAGGAGATTGGTGAAAGGTCTTCATGGACTGTCCTGTAGGAGTTACAAGCAGGAAACGTACAAGCTGAAAGAAGATGTTTGGGACTGATCTCCCACAGTCCTCGAAGAAGTCCGGGGATGCAGCGTCCTCTTCATGGTCTCCAGATGCAGTCGTCACTCATTCAGGTTCCGTCGACCCATGAAAAAGAACAAAGACACATTTCCATTGTCGTTGTCTTTGCTGTTTCAAGTATCAGCGTATTGTTGCTTTTCTGCCTGGTTAGTTAGGCCACAGCTTCCATGCCCCATGACTAGGTGAGTTGACTTGCATGGCTTCATTTTCTCTTTGTCAGAGGCTGTTGTGACCTTTCTCATTCCAAACCAAAATTCAGAGCAGTTGCCTTGCCCATTGAGATTATTCAGAAAGTCAGCCGGGACACTGGGAACAGATTCATATGTTCTCTAAGTCTGTGCTTTTTTCAAAAGACAAACTGACCTCTCTTCTATTATCAAGAATTAGTAGGCACTAATTTATAGTCACTTTACCTTCTATCAAATGACTACTGGAAGTAATAAAAAGCCTGGACAGAGATCATCCAGAAACTCCTAAATTGGAAATATCTGTGGCCTATTGTCTTCGGACTTTTAAATCCCACTTAGCAGCTGATGACTGCTCCCTTGCCTGGTGTTGGATGCAACCAAATCTTTATGTGCTTCCTGAGCATTGAAGGAAAATGCAGTTTTCTAAAAGGTAACTGAGACTGTTGCTGTGTTCAGTAAGCTGCCAGGGCTTGTATGAACATGCCAGGCCAAGCTGGGAGAAATTTTCTAAGCCTTCCAATCTCTACTCTTTCCCCTTCTCGTGGAGGTCATTTCTCAGGGCACAGTGTGTCCTCTGAAAAGTTTACATAGCTGTTGGCAGCGAGAGGTGCTCTCCCAGCAGTGAGGGCTCCTCCCTTACTCCTACAGGCAGGCTCACCTTGCTCAGAGAGTCCTTGGGCCTTGGGGACAAGGGCAAGAAAGCATGTATGAGAAAGAACGTACTGGAGGAAAATTATAATCAGCAAGCCTATTGGCGATGACTTCAGCTGATGCCATCGCTGGCAACACCTTAGGTACAACTCTCAAAACACACAAAGGGCTTGAGAAAGATTGATAGCATTTGCACCTTTTACTCACTATCTGTTTTCACATGTTTCCCATGCTTTCAGGTGCTCATGTTCAGGCAAACATCTTGCTTCTTTTGAA
Organism: Colobus angolensis palliatus; assembly: GCF_000951035.1. Lineage (NCBI taxonomy): Eukaryota > Metazoa > Chordata > Mammalia > Primates > Cercopithecidae > Colobus > Colobus angolensis. The sequence goes on along the minus strand of NW_012121598.1, from coordinate 3,136,823 downwards.
TCAGAGAGGCTAATCGGGAGAAGGAGTTAGAGCTTGGAAAATTTTCTTAAGAAGGTGAGGAAGGATGTATGAAGAGCATTCAAGGTGCAAGTAGCTTAGATTGAGGACCAGTGGAATTGAAAGAAAATTAAAGAAAAGCAGTGTGCACAGTGAAAAAGGAAATGAAAGAGAGTGGTTCAAGAGATGTTAGATCGATCTAATCAGTGACAACTGGAAAGTGAGGAGTGTTCAACTCATGGACAACTTCAGTGCTTACTTCTCAGGGTCTGATAAGTGCTTCAGAAAATGTCCTTGTGTAAACATGGGCAAATCACATAGTGTCCTCAAACCTCAATCACCTCAAGTATACACATTCACCAACCATAACATCCCACCATAATATTGTTGGGGGATCAGATGAGATCATGTATATGAAAAAGAATTTTGTGAACTGCAGGCATTGTTTAATGTGAGATATTATTGCATACCAGGAGACTCATTATTTACATTAACCAGGCCGGAAGCCAGTCAGAAATCACACAGCATCTCTCAAAGGAGTGAACTTTTATTACTTCCTGGCTCATAATAATTTGGACTGTCAACAAGTTAGTTAGTTTAGGAGAAGACCTTGGAGTCTTCTGTTGTGGTGTGGTACTAAATGTGGAGGGCTTAGTTAAAAAAGTGCAAATCTTCATGTTTTACAAGTTCTTATGATGCCTTCTATCCTATCCTGTGGAGTGCACTTGGTAGAGACATGAATATTCCGGCAACAGTTCAGGAAGAAGTTCCATTCCACTTCTCCACCAATTTACTCTATCCAGAAAATAGTTGCACTCATAGTCATCCTACCTAGAGGTTGGAGTCATGTGGGTGGAGATGTACTCCTGTATTCTGTGTTTTTTGAGAGGATAAATGAGATAGTACAACATGAAGGGTTTGTGAATCATGATGTGCTAAAGGCAAGTGCTACAGGTACTTGCTCTCATGGGTCACAGAGGCAACTTGTTGTACTGGAAACATAATCTCAAGTAAGAAGAGTTGAGTTCAAGTCCTGATTCCATCACCTGACCTCAGGTATACTAAGCCAACATTCTTGTTGGAATGTAAAGCATGTGAGATATGTATTTTCTCTTTCTATTATGTATACTCTGCCCCTTGGTAGAAGTATGAATGATCTTTCTATACAAGGTCTGCAACTGTATGTGTCTGAACTCCACCCACTTCTGGTTTGCTGATTCCATAGTCATAACTTTTAAAATTCACAATGACTCTTTAGACCAAGTGGCTGTGAAGAGACAAAATGTGTAATATCCAGAATGGAGTCCAGGGTCTGCACTGTACTTCTAATGAAAGTGATCTCTGGTAATCTTTGGTTTTGAATACCTCCATTGTACACTTTCCATCATTTTTATGATAAGAAATATGTCATCTGAGTAGCATCTGCAGAGTGCTGGTTGAGAAGTGAGTTGGTTTAAAGCATTTCATTTCAAATTACTCATAAAGATTTCGGTGGCACTGTTCCTTCATTCTACCTGGTAGTCAATTCTCTTTAAGACCACAATTGCATGAGTGCCATCTTTTGAACCTAACTACTGCAGTTTAAAAGTCCCTCAAACCCAAACAAAAACATTTGTTTTCTTTAATGTGTGAGCTTCTTTATGGCCTGGTCTAAAATTCCTTTTATGTCTGTTTTGAAATGGTGTGTATGTGAGCCATAAGCTTCCCTCCCTCTGCTTCTTCCTTAGGACCCTCAGTTCAAGTACAGAGGCAGTTGCCGGCTTAATTTGACTGACAGCTTGTAGGAACTTCTGGCCCAGCATTTTAAGTGAGATGAAGTTGGCATTTAGTATGATGTCTTGCTATCTGGAGAAAATTCATCCTTATATGGCCAGAGTTTTTCACTCACCTGAGGAAAGCTGACAGCTTTCAATACTTATGATGCATTACCGACATGTTTTCTCTTCTTTTTGGCTAGTGCCAAGTGGCAAGCATTTTTCAACTGATAGGACATGACTGTTTTTCTTTGCAGGAGAGCAGCTCCTATCTTTGAGATACCTGGATATTTCCTTAGAACTAAAATTTTAGGGTGTTTATTACAAAGCTGTATGTATGAGGCCTTAATTTAATAATATGAATGAGATGAGTATGATTCTCTCCTGCTGGGAAGCAGAGCATTGTGGAAAGAATCCGACTTCTGAAATCAGAAGATCTGGGCTTGAATTCTGGCTATTCTACTAATTAGGTAGTTGATCTTGAGCAATACATTTAACCTTTGCAAGTCTTAATTTCTTGCTTTGTGAAGTGAGGGATAATAATGATTCTGCTAGGATTTCAAATGAGCTCGTGAATATGATTGTGGAGTGATATGTAAGTGAAAAATTGTCATCATGGAATCATTATCCTTATAGCTACTAGAGTTGGAAGGTAAATTTTTAGTTTCTTTGGTTTGGTCAACAGGTTTCATGATTCTTGCTCTTGTAATTTCAGAGGATGTGCAAATTCTCAGTGCTCCACACCAACCTGTTTAAGGGGATCACTGTTGGAGGAGGATGAGAAAGAGGATTCCTTGAAGAAAAAAATGTACACTTAGTTGAATGATGCCTTTCTAAAATCCCTCCAGTTCCAAAATCCTGTTGTGATTATTGCTATAGTCTTAATGTTTGTGTCTCCTCAAAATTCATATATTGACATTGACATTGTAACCCCTAAGGTGATGATATTAGGAGGTAGGGTTCTTGGAGAGGTGATTAGGTCATGAGGTAGAGACCCAGGGCCCAAGTGGGATTATTACCCTTGTAAAATAGGCCCAAGAAACTCTTCCCCCCTTCTACCATGTGAGGACACAGCTAGAAGGCACCATCTATGAACTAGAAAGCGGGCCCTCGCCAGATACCTAATCTGCTGGTGACTTAATCTTGGACTTCACAGCCTCCAGAACTGTCGGTCATAAATTTCTGTCGTTTATAAGCCTCGCAGTTTATAGTATTTTGTTACAGCAGGATGAACAGACTAAGACAATAATATTCTAGCACTAACAATTGTAATAAAGAGCTCATGGAGCTTAGATATGGTCTTATTCATTCATATCAGAGAGAGAGAAAGATTGAGAGAGAACAGTGGTTAGGCAACAGGTGACACCATGTGCCCAGGGCTTGACAAATAACAGTGGTTTGGTTGCTTTGGTTGACGGAATATCATTCTAGCATCTGCTTAGGTCTTTTGTGTCAATTCAATTTAACTGATACTAAGGTAAGTAGCGGCCTAAGTGTCTTGCAGTGTATAGAATTCATCCATTTCTGTCCTCAAGAGTTTACGAACTTATAAATCCCTTCTTCTTTGGAGCCTCATCTTTGTTATCTATGTCCATATCTATATATGCATCTCTATCCATCTATCTATCTATCTATCTATCTATCTATCTATCTATCTATCTATCTATCTATCTATCTATCTATCTATCTATCTATCTATCTATCTTGTTTAAACTTACACTGGAAGGGGATTTTGTTTGTGAACTCCGTAAACAAAATGTCTCACCGCTTCTATCATCTGCACTCACCAGGAAGCAGGACTGGCTGCCCAAAGGTTGGACCTGGAGTGGTTCAAGATCTGCAGTTAGTACATCCAGGACAATCAAATTTGAGAGGTACATTTGGCCAAGGTATGGATCGGTGGAAAGCAGGACAGTGTTTTGGATCAGGAACCACTGTTGTGTGGTTACCTGAGTGCACTGGCAAACAAGATGATGCAGCCTCCAGAGTCATCCAGCTCCAGCCTCAGCAGATGCTGACAGGGGCCACCTCTCCTTCTTCATCACGTGGCCCCTGACACTACCTTACAAGGAAAGGTCAGATTCAGCTGTGGTGAGACTATAGAAACACCTGCTATTACCATGGCTCCATGGATGCTTCCACATTACTCATTTAATTATCCACACTTTCATTTGTTCATTCAACAAATGTTTATTGAATGTCTATTGTGGGCCACAGATTGTTCAAAATATTGGTGACAAAATGGTGAACAGGAACACATAACTGTTGCTTTCATGGAGTTTACAAGTCACTGTGAAAGAAACACATGAATGCAAATTATCCCAGCAATGGACATACACACCAGCAGCAAGCACTATGAAGGACACCAACCAGGTCAGGGAAGATCTGAAGCAGGAGTGGAGGATATAACATGCAAAATGGGGCAGGGAGAGCTTTCCAGGCAGAGGAAATATTGCATGCCAAGGCCCCCCTACCCTGGTGATCTGAAAGAAGACAGAATCTACAGTACTGAGAGTCAGGAGAAACAAGATCAGATGAGATTGGAGACAAAGGGAAGAACCTTTATAGATTAGAGTAAGGGTTTCAGACTTTATGCCTATTCAAAAATTGAGGATGACGGGGTTTTCAGCAAAGGCCTGAAATTTGTCTCTTGAAACTTACTCTGGTTATGGATTGGGGAAGAATCAGAGGGGGAACCTGATCTCTTTCAGGGACTCCAGAAAGGCAATTGTCTGCAGCTCGGAGAAAGAAGGTAGCAGCCTCGGACTAGAATGACAGCCGTGAAGGGAGAGGAGTTGGAGATACTGAGCGACACTGAAGAGGCAAGCCTTGGAGGTTTGCTTATGAGGGTAGAGAGATAGAAGGGAAGTCGTGAGGGACCCTCAGGGGACCAGGAAGGACAGAAATGAAGGCAGAAGCTGGAGTTGGGAGAGGCAGAGTTGGCAGGCAACAGAGAGAGAATGGCAGGAAGGCTTCAGTTCGTTTTTCACTCCATCTACCTATGAATACTGTGCTAAGCCTGATTTGGCCAATTTGTTTTCAACTTTTAGCAATTTTGCTTTAGAGGTTAACTGTGTGAAGCACTTGAACTCCTGGGTTCAGTTTTCTGTTTGATTTGGGGGTCTGCATGTCTATGAGCATGAGTGAGGGCAGCTGAGGGGACGTGGATATTTGGCCCTTCGGCTCTGGGTTTCTACCCGCTCTTCTGGCATGTGGATTGCTGGCCATAGGCCGCATTTCCCCATCCCCCTTTATCTCTTTCTCCTCACTAACTTTCACCAATGACCGAGCAAGTGTAGTTAGAACCTTTCCATTAGTTGTTTTCCATTCACTGACCATTCTGCCCTCAGGCAGTTGGTTAGGCATATTCCTGACAGAAGAATCTCACCTGCCCACAGAGGTGCCTTCAGGAATTGTGAGAGCAGGGAGGGTCTACCGGCAGTTTTCACTTTTTTTTTTTTAATGATACTAGACAATTAATTAAATTTGTATTGAAGCTTCAACAGAAATACATTTCAACACCAGTGAAAGGGGACATTACGGCACCAAAACTTCCCCTCCTCTATCATACTAGGATACATTTAGATTACTACTCAACCTACAGTTTTCCTTCTTCTAGATTTTGTTCCACACAAATCTATGCAGGTTTTCAACTAGGGCTAAACAGTGACTCACCCCAGCCCAGCCCATTAAAGTTTCAAGATGTTGGCGCCAATTGCCCTACAATGACAGTACATGTTACTTTCGTTATGTTAAATGGAGGTTGAGATTTGAGGGATGAAGAAATCTTGACACTTTGGGGGAATATGACATAAAGGAATGATTTTTTTCCCCCAAATGAACAGTGATGCTCCTAAGTTGTTCATCTATTTGTCTCACCCAAGTAATCAGTAAGTACAAATTTACTGAGCATTTACGATGTGCCAGGCATAGGGCTGATGATGAGGAATGGGGAACATCAGTGATGAATAAGTCTTGGCTCAGCAATGCTGTTCCCATGTTTCTGTGAAGTGCCCGGCCCATCAAAGAGACTGAAGGAGAATGGGGAACAGAGGTTTTGCTCGGGATACTGCTGGTGGTGGTGACGGCAGCCACATGATTTGAATTGTCTTGCCATAACCTCCCTTGATATTTGTTTGAGGGCTTTTGTTTTAGTTAAAATTTTGTGTACATTGTGCACTTGGCCTTATAATATATTCGTGTTTGTTTAAATATTAATATGTCCACCAATCTTAGGAGAAAACTATTGCTCCAGTTAAATGTGTCATGAATATCCTGTGACTTTGTGAGCCTCCAGCCTACATTTGAGAAACCCATGCCACCCATATGCTGCTATGTACGTACCATCAGAGAGAGGAGGAAGAGAGTACAAAGCCTGGTGTGAGAGACAGTCATACAAGCAAATGACAAAAATACAACAGAGAAGAGATTTGGTTTACTTTAAGGCAGTCATGGAAGCAGATGTTAAAACCAAGCCTTGAAGGAAAGATTAAGAATTCTGAGGGTACGGGAGAAGCATTCGAGGAAATGCATACGTAAATGTATGAAAGTGTGAAATACAATGGTTTGCTTAGGGAATTGCAAGTAATCCCAAGTTCCAGAAGCATAGAGTTTGTTGGAAAGAAAGGAGTTAGGAGTTTGGTTTTCTGTTCTTGTGATAGTTTGCTAAGAATGATGGTTTCCAGCTACATCCATGTCCCTACAAAGGATGCAAACTCATCCTGTTTTTTTTTTGGCTGCATAGTATTCCATGGTGTATATGTGCCACATCGCATGTTCTCACTCATAGGTGGGAACTGAACAATGAGATCACTTGGACTCGGGAAGGGGAACATCACACACTGGGGCCTATCATGGGGAGGGGGGAGGGGGGAGGGATTGCACTGGGAGTTACACCTGATGTAAATGATGAACTGATGGGTGCTGACGAGTTGATGGGTGCAGCACACCAACATGGCCCAAGTATACATATGTAACAAACCTGCACGTTATGCACATGTACCCTAGAACTTAAAGTATAATAAAAAAAAAAAAAAAAAGAAAGGAGTTAGGAGAGTAGGTTGCAGCCAGATTTGAAGAAGGCATTGGATGTCATCCTGAGTCTGAACCGAATCCAGAGCCATTGATTCCACAGGTGAGGAGAAATACTTTGTTTTTCTTAGTGAAGAACCATAGGTAGGTGTATGTCCCAGAAATATGACTGGGTAGGACTCAGTCATACACGGTTAGTGTGGGGAAGTAGTGCAGAGGATGTGGATTCTAGGATTCCCTTTGCTCTTGGACCATCAGGACCATAGCGGTGAAGGCTAGCGGTGAAGGCAGGGAAACCCATCCACTTCTGATTCCCATGAAGTTAGGTAGGGAGCCTGGCAATCTGCATGCTCAAATATTTCATTTAAAATCTGAATGCAATTTGCCAGGTTTGGAATTTGCTAATATTTGACAGTCCTCTCATAGGGCACGTGAGGAGAGGTGAAGCCATTTCCCAATGTCACCAGCTAATTATTGAAAGAGGTAGGACTCATACACAGTTCTTTTGCTTTTAGTCACGAGTTTCCCCCACCAATGTAGGCCAAGTGTATTAACCCAAGTCAGAATGTCCGGGTTCACATTCTCCCTTGCATATTTCTCTATACCTGAAGGCGTGTGGGAGGACAGAGTTGTTTTGCAGGGCACTGGAAATTTTGTGTCCCAGCCAAGGTCAGTTCAGCATTTTTATTAACATACTGTAGATAATGGATGTCTAAAAGTCTGAGGGCATCAATATTTTAATGTAGCCATACTGTGTCGCTGTTTCTTTCAGACCTGCACTTCAATTTTTATTTACTTTTATACGTTGCTGGCATAGGGCCACAAGGTTTTCCATCAACAGAAATGGCTGCTGATTGAAGCAATTTGCTTTTTGCCTTTCTCTTCCACTGCTGAAGAGAACCTCATTCTCCAAAACAGGTGTTTTTAGATCAAGATGGGCTGTTGGATGACACAGTGGGGAATACACTTAGTAGAGCAATGTCATAAATTGGGCTGGTGTCGCCTTCCTGATTTAATGCTTTGCTCTGTTTGGTCATGAATTATATATTCTCTTTCAGATTGATCATTTCTCCCACTGATAAAGGCATGGTGTTCTACCAAGTGGATTTGGCCCCTGACCTAAGAAATATACTGATGCAACAAAATTTCCTGAGCTGACAATTTGGATGAACTCTGGAGACTGTAAATCCACAAAGCCAGAGACGGGTCAGGCAGGCCTTGCACGATAGAACTCTCCCCTCACTTAGTATGCATCGGCTACCATGATGGCTGAGCAATTCCTTGGCTGCTTTTTACCCAACGTAATTTGCAAATTGATTGTTCTTCCTTGGAAGTCTTTCTTAATTAAATAGTAACTGCAGTTATTACCCACAGACAAAGGAGATGCTTTAGTGCGCTGGCAGAGGATAGCCTTAGCTCAGTGGATTTTCATTTGCTGGAGTCCCACCACAGACTGTTGTGTGCGGAACTCGATCAGATGTCTCCTTCCAAAGGGATGTGCTAGCACTCCTTGCCCATAAGGGGTTAAAATCAGGTGAGTCAATGATAACACCTTATAATAAAATATACATAGAATGCTTCTGCTTTTCAGTACACTTATTTCAAACATCCCATTCCATTTTCACACTAGGTATGACGAACAACTGCATCTCTGTCCTTTACCCGCTTTACCCACTAGATGCCATCTATGAGATGAGGAAACTGAGGCACACAGAGCTTAGAGGTTTATTCAAGCTCATACAGAAAAGTGAGGATCAGAACTAGAATACAGGTGACCTGCCTTCTTGTTTGTCCCTCTTGTTGAGTTAAGCCCAAATGTGCTCTTTCGACACCATTTGCTAAATACCAACTATGACTGGACCCTGAGGGGACAGACTGAACGGGTGTCTTCTGTGGCCTTCCAACCAGGGCAGTGGTTCTGAATCTTTGACAGGTATCAGAAACACTTGGAAAGTTCATTCAAAAGCGCAGTTATCTGGGCCACAGCCTGGGGTTTTAGTAAGTCTCAGATGTGCCTCAGCATATCCATTTTTAAAAATTCTTTAGGTAAATGGGATGGCCAGTCAAAGTAAAGAGTGCAGAACTAGGCTTTCATCTTACCCGGAATGGCACAAGGAAAGCTGAAGTGGAACCAGGGCACCTGACATGTGAACTTAGTCAGCCTGGATATTTGTGGGGAAATAAATGTCGGTACCAGGAGCACCTCAGAACCTATAGAGAGGCAGAGCACAGTTTCTGCACCAAGAAGACATGCCAGTGCCTCTGGAGCCATGTGGCTCTTGCCTTGACAAAACTCTCCTGGCTTAAGCGCTGTCAATCTAATGGCTGGAACAAGAAAGCCTGCCTCCTTCATCTACACTGGATCTTTCTCTTCTACTTTCCTTCCCCTCCTTGCTTCCTCCCTTCTTCATACATGCTTAAAATTCCCTTTCTCCATCAAAATCCTTACTCATCCTCCAAGACCCAGCTCACACACTACCTTTCTTACAGCGTCTTTCTTGATTTTCTTTCTCAGAATTCCTCTCCTTCCTCTGCATTCTCGGGCTCTTCGTACCTCTATGTATTTTTAGGTAACCATCATACATGACAGTATATGTCAGCTTTTGGGATAAATTTCTTTTTCATCTTTTTGTCCCTCCCAGTGGCTGATACAGAGCCTTACACAGTGGAAGTGACTGGTAACTGTGGGTTGAGTTAAATTTAAATTGACTTACTGAACTGTTTCTGAGTGACCTCCTCAAAAGATTCTCTCCTGATTAAAAACAGTAATTACTGAATTAGTTCAAACTACAATACACATCTCCACCAATAACTTCTATCTTTTAACACTTAAACAATTTAACTCATAATAGAAGAGGGGATAATGGCTTGTCTCCAGGCTAAGTCCACATTGGCCATTGGTAAATTGGCTGTTTGTAATAGAGCAGACATGTAATTAAATGGTAGATCTGTCTGCATGAACAAAGATTGTCCCGCCCAGCCATCCTATGAGTGTCAGGTCCCGAGAATCATTCCCAGCCACCCCTGCAAATTCCTCTCCCCGTACCCTGGTGTTGACGCTGGCCCAGCCTTCCCCACATAAGGAGAAGAAACTCGTTCCTGATCCATCTACTCCTCTACTCTGCTCCCTGTTCCCCTCTGCAGCCCAACCTGACTGCTGTGTTCTGCCCTGACCAGCCCTTCTTTGAGTCTGCAGAGGCTGGCCCTGGCCAGGAAAGGGGTTGGAAAAGCATTTTTTTGCAGAAGGGCAGCCTGAAGGTTGTGGCTCCATGTGAGTGTGCACCCTTGGTTGGAAAGGCTGAAGGTCAGGACTGGTTGTAGGGGGAAGTTCCCCCTTTCTCCTTTGTCCCTCCTTCCTGCCCCTGAACACAGGCTTCAGGATCTGCATCTGGCTGGCTCACCCTTCCTGCACAACTTTTCTATTCAAGTTTTTCAGGGCAGGGCTTTAAGAAACACTTCAGGTTAATTCTAGCCAGGGTTCATTTTCTATACAAGTGGGAAAAACTTGATGTGACTACAGGGCTGTCTCCAGGGCTGATTCATTCAACCTAGAAAACTGCCTCTAGGGAAACAGCCTCAGAATCTTGCCTGCAGCTCTGGAAGTGGTAAGGGGCTCACCTGTCTGCCTGCCCATCATCTCACATCTGGGGGAATGTCTTGGCTAGCAGCATGGCCCTGAGTGAGGGGTTTAGGTAAACAAGATGTTGACTGGGATTGGAAGAGTCACAAAGTTGTTTGTTAGAGCAATGCTGAAGAGTTTCAGGAAAAGATTTCATCAAGGCCAGCACATCTGTCCTCAGATGCTTGAAGGGTTCCCTGGAGGACGGAGGACTGAAGTTGCCCTACAAGATCCTGGTGGGTAGAACTGGGCCAAATCATACATCCAATTCCAAAACTGCCTTTCTTCTCTGGAGGCCTACTGCATGGCCTCTGGTTCTAGATGCATGCAGTTCCCTTTGCTGGGACCCTCTTTCCCTCCCTTCCCACTACCTGGGTAATCTTGACTCATCCTTTGGGCAACAGCTGAAACTTCAGGCCTTCCTTGAAACTTGTAAACTAGGGTTTTTCTACAGTGGCACTACTGATCTTTGGGGCCAGATAATTCTTTCTGGTAGAAGGGACTGTCCTGTGCATTGTAGGATGTTCAGCAGAATCTCTCTCCTTTACCCACTAGATGCCAGGAGCATCTCTTCAGTTGTGACAATAAAAAATGTCTCCATATATGACTAAGTGCCCTTTGGGGGCTAAATTTGTCTCCCTCCCCACCCGCTTTCCCACCAATTGAGAATCATTACTTTAGACTAGTGTTCCGCTGACACCCTGCATTTTCCTTTCCGTAACACTATCACAGTCTTCACACTTCTAGACTTCTTAATGTGTTTAATGTCCATTTCCTTCCCTTACTGTCAGGTCCCTGATGGCTGAGGTGGATTCTAATGTTCTTTGCTGCTCCTAACTTTTCATTTAAAAGTCAGTGAAAGAATGAACTGATTTCAATAAGAATTTTGTGGCTTTTAGAGCTGTCCACAGACAGCATGGAGTTTTCCAAAATTTCTTCTCACTAGGGGAGCTCAAATAAGGCAAACAGCTACTTGTTGAGAACGCTGTAGAGGAGAGTTAAGCACTGAATGGGTGATCTTGAATGTTCCTTCCAGTTATGAGATTGTATGGAATTTGGGCTCTCAGCCAACCACTCCATGGGGAACTAATTAAATCAGAAAGAAGAGGCCAGCCGCTCCCTCTATAGTCAGGTGCTAAGTGTTCCCAAGAAGCGGCTGATGTAACTCCGGTAGCGACCTTTAAGTAGGTCAAGAGTCACATGAATATGGAATGCCTTTCCCTTCCCTTTCTCCCCTCCCAAGCGGTCATCTGACCCATATCCTAAGGGGTAGGATCATGCTTGAAAGCTTAGAAAACATCCTTTCTCAATTCCCACCCTTCACTCTAGCACAGCCTTCTGTGGATAATGGGGGTGAGCAGGGAGGCCTAGCATACTTTCCCGGGTGGTGCAGGAGTTGCCTGGGGCTGCATTCTTCAGACTCTGAAGGTTACAGCCTGTGTGATTTATCGTTTTATTTTTCTTTCTTTCTAACTCCTTTTCCAACGGGGCAAAGAACTGTAAGCAGAGATAAATGAAAGCCCTCTAGGCCCACAATTGATTCTAAGGGCTGTGAGGGAATGAGCTTTAACTGCTGTTGATGGGAGGAACTGTGTGCCAGGCACTGTGCTGGGGACTCTCACGCATGATCTCAATAATATTTTGCATTACCCAATGAGGTAGGTGCAATTACATCTATTTTCCAAAGACACAACCGGAGGGGCCAGCAACTTGCCCATCACCACACAGCCAGGAAGGAACCTGGCTGGGCCTGGGGAACAATGCATCCATAGCCTCTGTGCCTCTTTCATGTTCTGCCACAAGCAGAATGGGAAACACTTCCAACCAAACTTCTGTTTCAAAGAATCCCTGTGAACGGGCATAGTCATGATGAAAACTGCCATTCGCACTCAAATTACTGCTGCTTTTGTGACTGCTTCTTATGACCTTGCCATGACTTGACTTGATTATGCCTTTGCAAATCTCTTTACATATCTGCAGCTGAGCCTTCTTAAATCATTATATTTCTGAATTAAGATGGTGAATTGAACTCCATGTTCTCTAGAAACAAAATGAAAGCAGAAGAATAGAGAATTATAAATCTACAAGGACAAAAAAAAAAAAAAAAAGAGGAGTGAGGATCTTAACTAAAATGTGGCTGACGGAAACTGGATGGACCATGAGTAAATGAGCAGGCATACCAGAGAAACATGAAGCCCAGTGTCTACGGGTGGGGAGGTGTCGGTGTAGAGTGTGGTGCAGTGATGACAGTGGGATATCAACAAAATACAAGGCAGTTTTCATTGCAAAACCTCAGAAAGAAGAAGAATGACTTCAGCCTTTTCCATTTTCCAATTCAGCTACAGGACCCCTTCACGGACCTCAGCAGACCACCTGAGTTAAGTGTACTGTGCAGAATGTGGACCAGAAAGTTTCTGGATTGAGATATGCCTGATACAGCCAAAGCCTGGGGAGACACAGTGATAGAAATAGGGCTTGAATTAAAGTTTGCACACTGAACAGTAGGATCCCATCATTTTTTTTTTTTTTCTAATTGGTTCCTAGATTTCTGGAACCCAGGTTTCTACCCAGTACCCCAGGTAGGAGATTGGAAGATTCCTCTCAAGGGAAACTTCCCTAAAAGAAAAGACCTAAAGGTCTGGACTTTTGAGGTATCCTCCAACAGAAGATGAAATCTTCATTATCCTGTAGCATCACCCAAGTGTCTTCCAATGAAAGATTAAATATTCATCATCTTATAGGGCCGTCCACGGTACATAGGCCCTGCTCATGCATACAGGACATTCATTCTGTGGTTAAGTGCTTCACTCTAGAAAGTCTTAAACTATACTACTGCTGAAACTGGATCTTTCTTTGTCACCAAACAAGCAACTTGATTGCTGTTGAGACATCTTTGCAAGCTTAACATTTGAATTTGATGACAGTCTAATCACAAAACCTTAGTCCTTATTCCTTTAGGCCAAAACTTGATCTCCTCCCTTATAAAGCTGGCCCTCTTCTGCATTTATCCTCCACCCCACCCAGCACCTAATCTCCCAATCAGGGTTATGTGTTTCTTTTTTTTCTGACATAAATGAAAACTTGGATTCACTTTATGGTGGCTGACAGACCTAATTCTCACTGTATGTTGCTTGACTCTAGATATTTCATTAGTATTTTTATTGTGTTGGTGTTTTTTATGTTTGGGTTTTATGCCATTTCCCCCCACCTTACTCTTTGAATGCTCTGAGCATGATTCTGGTTTACTAGGAATACATAACAAGTGTTTTAAAACATTTTGTACTCGCACCAGATACCATTATCTAGAAATATGTTGGCATTTTATATAAACATATGTTTAGATTTCTATAACTAAAGGCATCTTTATGTATGACTTATTACAACTGAATACATCTATAAATATATAACTTTATTTACAGGTATGATCTACTATCAAGTGTCTATATTTGTATTGGATTGGTATGTGTGCCCAACAAAGAAAGTGTCATTTTTTCCTTGGGAATGAAATCACATCATTTGCGAAGACTTAGTAGAGGTTAAATGAGTACAAGTAGCATTTACCTTATTAAATAGATATTTGCAACATCTAAAACAGTCTGGCGATCAATGATGATGTTCAAAAACATCTCAAGATCTTTTAGAGCTAAAGCAAATGTGAAAATGTGGTAAAGGGCTGATTCCTGTGGATATTTTGCAAAGGAAAGTAACATGGTGGAGTGGAAGTGGGATAAGGTTTGAAGCCAAAAGACCTGGTGGACTTAAGGTCTCTATTTGTTGGCTGTGTGATCTTGGATAAGCCTCTTCAGCTCCTATGAGACTTGGGTAAAATGGAAATCATATTAATCACCTCCAGTTTGTTATGCATTGAGTAAATGCACATGTAAGCTTTATTGACTGTAAATGATTATGCATATTTTAATTGTATATCCAAGCCTGATTGTTCATTCAATGCTTACAGTGCCTTAGGCATGATACTCATTCAATAAACATTTGTTTGATGATAGAGTAATGAATGAATATGTGATGCAGAGGTTTTAAAAATATTTTTGCAGCTGTCTGGCTCATTTATAGACATTTATAAAATTGAGGATTTGTAAGTTGTCCCTGGAAAATCAGATCTCTTGATTCAAAGGTGAAAGATAATCATTCGGGTTTTCAAGTTTTTCCTGATATGAGACATTAACTGGCAGGGCTGATTATGAGAAATTGTCATTATCCTGCTCAAACATAAGATCATAGATTTTGGAAACCTTAGAAATAATTACCTTCTTTTCAGATATGAGGAAACTGAAGCCCAGAGGCTCTTAGAAATCAGTGACTTTATATATTTTTTTCCTTTCCATAGCTCTAGGGTAATTGTAGATAGAGGTACAACAAATATATTTTTAAAAATATATTTTTCAAGAATTATGCTAAGCACTGGGGAAATAAACATTAACAAGACAAAACCCTCCCCTTTGAGGAACTCATAATCTAACATGAAAACCAGGAAGTGTGCTGTTAGTTATAGTAATGTACAGAGTTCTAGCGGCAAGAGGGAACTGCCAAGGGAAGTTCTGAGAGGAGGTGTTTACCCTGCATAAACACCTCCCCGTTTAGCTTGGCCTCCCTAGAAGCAGACCCTGAGGAGAGTGGGCAAATGGATTATTAAGGAAGTGCTCCTGAGAGAAACCTGAAAAGGGGTGTAGGGAGCAAGGGATGATAAGGAGAAGACTCCAGTAAGGATGAGATTACTCAAGTCCCATGGAAGACAGGTTAGCCTGATCCTGCAGGGGAGCCCTGGAGGGTAAGTTATACCTCACAGTGTGCCCCTGGCTTCCAAGCAAAGGAACTGGCTTCTTACTGTCTCATACTCGTCGGCCTTTGTCTGAGGGTCATGGTGGGCAGGGTTGGGAAGCTATGTTGACCCAGACACTTTTGATCTTTGAAATGATAAGCAAACTGGTTCTAGTTGCCAGAAGGTGGGCCTCTGAAGAGAGTTACCATGTGGTTCATTGGAAGCAAAAGCACCCAGAAGCCAGACCCCAGGTGTACGGAAATAATTATAGAGCTCTGAGGGAATCTGGAAGAAGCACCAGCAGTGCCCACTCCATCTGCGATCTGTAAGGGGGATTTGAGATGGGTGGGAAGGGCACTGCAGGCATCAGTTATATAATAGCATGAGAACACATCCTGAAGCATGACTACCGAGGGTGTGTTTAGGGAGGGGAGACTGGCTGGTGCGGCTACACTGCCTTATGTCTGGTAGGAAGTGCAAACCTGAGAGAGGAGCTTGCAAAGGCAGGCTGAAGCATCAGATTGTGTGCTTTTATTTTGTTGTTTGTTTGTTTTTGTAATTTGGTTCTTTTGATCGCAGGGAAACGAGATCCACCAGAAGGATCTCAAATAACAGATGGCTTATCGTAAAAATATATGTGCTCAGGAACCTAAGAAAGGCCCGGCCTCAGGAAGAGCAGGAAAAATAAGAAATAACAGACCTCGAGGAACTGGAACTTCAGAACAAGCAGGACTCATAGATCTTCGGTCTGGTGAAGCCACTGCTGTGGCTTCCTGGGTCTGCTCTAATTTGCTCTAACTCCATCTGGAGCGGTTTACTCTTTCCCCTTCTCCTCTGTATACTTTTGTCTATTTTGCTTTCTGCTGACTCATGCTTCTGCCTCCTTGTAACTCTCATTGCTGAAGCCCTCTTGGCCTTTTCTATAACTCAAGCCTTTTACTGTCTTTAGTTTCACTTTCAGTTCCCCTTTCTGCCCACCTCCTTCTTTCAGCATGTCTGACTTCAGATTTCCAGGATGAGGTGATTGGACCAGAAAGGGTTTTCTGATGGGCCACACACTCTGAAGTATAACCTATCCACCAGGGTTCCCCTGCAGGATCAGGCTAATCTGTCCCCCATGGAACTTGAGTAGCATAAGTTGCTGTCCAATGTATGAATCAAATTGTGTTCAGATACACAATAGTGGCCCAAGAGTGCCTGGGAGAAGAAGCAGAGTCACATAATGTAACAGTCAACAGTTGCTAAGATTTGTTTAGCATTGTTCTAGGCATTTCACAGATATTATTTCATTTAATCATTATCTCCATTTAGTCAACATTCATTTCTTCACCTCCATATTTATTTAATCATCCCATAAGGTTGTTCTATAATTACCTTCACTTAACATATGAGGACACTAAGTCTTAGCGGTTCACAAAACTAGTATGTGGTGAATTCCCTTCTACCAAGGGGTGTGAGTTGGTCAGCTTGGAAGGAGCTGTGGATGTGGCTGGACCCAGGATTGGCATGTCCAGTCAACAGCCTTGCTTCCACATGAAGAAGTTTGGAATATATCTCATGACAGTCATTAAGCCATATGTCTGTAAAGGTGGAATGAAATTTAAGATTTGATCTGGTATCAGGCTTTGGGTAAAGAGTTGATTAAAAACTCTTGTGCTAAAAAAATACCCAACAATATATTTCTCTGCTTTCCTGCATAGTTTCCTCTACCAGCATCAGTTTTGACATTGCTTTGGGTGAGAATCAAGGGTCTTCAACAGCTGATAAAAAAAACCTCAGGAAGTCCACAAGTAGTGACAATGGTCTTCATGAACAAAGGCTCTGTTTTCAGAGAAGTCTCTCTGTGTTTCCAGGCTGGTGTACAGGTCTGCCCTGGTCATGAGGGGCATGCCAGGCTGGATGCATGAAGCTGAAGAAACTGTTGGCTACTCTTTAGGTGAAACAAAAGGTTTAAGGGACTCTGCAGGAACAGTGAACCTGATTTATCTTCACAACCTGGAAACAAGGAAGTGGATGATTATATTTATTTAGACTTTTTTTTTCTTTTTTTGAGGAATAAGATTCAGTACTACTGGGCCAGGCACCATGGCTCACACCTGTAATCCCAGCACTTTGGGAGGCTGAGGCGGGCGGATCATGAGGTCAGGAGATCGAGACCATCCTGGCTAACATGGTGAAATCCC
>NW_012121598.1:3107670-3119251 GCF_000951035.1 Colobus angolensis palliatus | reverse complement strand
AAAAAAAAAAAAAAAAAAAGGAAGAAAATTAAAAAAAATAAAGAAGACTCAGTACTACTATTTCTTACAAAGAGGAAGAACCATAGGGAGAGGAGACTGTTTTGGCTTAACCTTCCTCATATACAAAGGCTTAAGTTGGCCAATGCAGCCTTAAAAAGTCCGCAGGAGGACTGCCAGGAGGGAGGAGGGAAGGTAAACATGGACCCTACACCTGGCCTCTCATTCTGCCTCCCTGTCAGTGATTCAACACATCATTTTCTTGCCGGAAACAAAAGAGATTCCATGAGTACCTTGAGTCTAGGATCTGAGCATAAGATGTGACAAATGTAGTTACCCACCATTAGCCTTATTTATTGCTCCATCACAGAGAAAAGGATAAGATACTCTCTTATCCTTATCTCTAAGTCTTCTGTAAGAAGACTTGGCTGCACTTGGCTGCAGTCCTCCTGAGATTGTGTGGCAGTGGGCTGTTAGAAAAGTGTCCTGGACTGAAGGACCCAGCTTCTTTCCATCTAGTCTCAGCCTCTCACCACATCTCTGTGCCTGTTTCATGTCTGTGAAATGAGGCTTCTAGACTCAGTCTCTAAATTCTCTTTCAGTGCTCTGTGGAAATACAGAGAGACTTCTCTGAAATGGAGGGTCTAGCCAGCCCAAATCTCCAGAAGAAAAATTAGAGATGTAGCAGGGGAGGAGGAGAGCACTGTTAAGTCCTAGTTTCAGTTGTATTTCAATTTAGACTTTGGATGGCTATTGCAGAAATCTTTTAAAATGTGCATGTGTGCGTGTTTGTGAGTGTGTATATGTGTAGTGTGTGTGTGTGTATGTGTGTGTGTGTGTGTATATATATATATATATATATAAATAATATTCTGCTCATAATTTCCTATTGGAGCTGCCAATAAGCCTGTCTCAGTGTTACATTGAGGCCCCCCTTTACAGACCACACTGGTTTCTGGCATTCTTATAGTGCATTCTAGTACATACATACATAGTACATCTAAGTCTGGCTGAAGCATGTGAGGACACCTCCCAGCTGAGGAGAAGAAAAACGATAAACTTATAGAGCTTGCAAAAGTCCTTTCAAGGTTCTTGCCATCCTTGTTTTAGAGTCTCTGGCTTCCTCTGGATATGTAATTGGAAACACAGTAGGCCTCCGTCTTCTGTTCACTGACCTTCTCCATCCAGCCTCCATTGAGCCAATGGGCATGTGGTCCCTTCCTCCAGGAGGAGAGAGAAGACAATTCAAGCATAAATATAACTTCTTATGTGACCTGCACTTTACTGGGCCCTTTCCTAAGTCAGGAATTTTCTTTCCCTTCCTCTCCTCATTATTATGTTGAGCAGAAACACAGCCAGCAAACAAAAGAGCTTATGTGCTGTCTTCAGGCAGGTGAGAGAAAAGAAACTGCATAGATTTGCCTGTTCCATGGTAAAACAAGGAGTAAGAAAACTCAGGGGAAATAAGGAGAAAGAGCAAAGGAAATGAATGGGTAGTTGAAACCCTGAGACCTACCAGAGAAATATACTTAAGTCCTCTGCAGGGACTGGAAGTGGTTCCAGTTAAGTGTGCAGCATCAGGAGGCTTCCTTTGGATTTTCATAGAAATATTAGTACCCTTCTCTCATTGTCAATATTACATGAAATTTCTATATCTAGTTAATTTTCTTGGTATAGAAGCACAAAGAAAGGAAAATAGTGAGGAATATGACTATTGCCTTTTGCTCTGCTCTCCTCTCTGGAGGTCTGCAGTGGTCCTGGAAGATGCAAATGTTGATTTACATACCCTTCTCCTCTGCCACTGTAAGCTTTCACTCAACTAGAGAGCAAACTTAAGGTTTCTTGGAAGGGTGAAGTATGCTCATGGAGACTCAGACGCAGCTCACCTAAAGTAGACTTTACTGGTGATGACTAGTATTTCTCAATTTGTTTTTTCCTAAGACCATGAACAAGCCTCAGGTTGGAATGAAGGCCACAGGATCGGGACAGCTTGGATTGCCGAGTCACCTCATGGAGGACACCTCCCTGAGAGTTACTGATACCCACAGAAGACTTGGTGTAAGTGAGATATTGATGTTTCATGCATGAAGTCACTGAGGAGATATTGGTATTGCTTGTTACTGCAGCAACCTAGCAAATCCTGACTGATTTGCAGACTCAGTCTAAGACAGTTTCTCAAATTTATATGCACAAGAAGATCACCTTAGGTGTATTTTAAAATCTCATTTACAAAGCTTCTGGTCAGGTAGATCTGGGGTGAGGCTCAGGAATCTGCATTTTGATTATTCATTAAATGACTCACAGAAACTCCAGTCTAACATATCTGTGAATCTACTATTTTGTGAGGACCGCACATGGGGAAACACTCTTCAAGTGTTGGAAGTTGAAGAGGTTAACTTAGATTGCTTGCTGTTGGAGTTAAGTTGCATTCTTCCTTCACTTGAAAGGCCTCAGTTACTTTCTTAATCACCTGAAGCATAACAATATGGGGGGTGGGTTTACCAGTGAAGGAGTGCTCATGTTAACCAAGATCACAAGGACAATGAGTGAGACCTACCTCATAAGTATGTTCTGGGGATTTAGGGAAATAATTCCATAGAATCCATACATCATTTATCCCCCTGTCTGGAACAAGAAAGGTAGTTACTTTAAAAAGAAAAACAAAAACTAAGTTTCATGTTTCATTTTAGTAAAAACAAATAGTTATGGATTACCTTCTCAGTGCCAGGCACAGTTAGAGACAGCAGCCTACACCTGTCTTAGCTGTCAGAGTGGAGTCCAGCAGGGAGCTGAGCTGTGCATGTGCAGAAATAACTACAGTACAAAGCTGTGCATGATAAGGACTGTGAGAACTGGAAACCCAGAGTACTATGGGAGTTCAGAGAAGGGAGAGATTTCAATTTTCTTTGAATATTGACTTGCTACTGCATAGTAACTGTAATATCTTCTAAGAATGACAGCCAGGCGTTTCTCACAGGGCTAATGAATCACTCCATTTAGCTGTGACAACAGCAAGGCAAAGAAATATCTTCAAGGGGCCAGACGTTATTTTTCCAGCCTTGTCCCGGGGATATAATGTGCTTAGAAGTTATGACAAATTAGCTGCTTGTGGCAAATCTACATGAGCCCTTTTATAAAAATGGAAGTTTGGGCCTGAGTTAATGGGTTTTTATTGACAAGGGAAATAAAGCTGGATAGGGAGGGTAGAGCCTGGCTAGGAGGACTTTGAAAACCAGCAGAAGAGTTTAGCTTTGACTACGGAAGCCCAGGGATCAGCAACTGTTCAAAAGGCATGGGCCAAATCTTGTTTAGTCACACGCCATTGCGAAACTTCAGTGTCTAACCATGATTTTACATACAAAGGCAGAGGGCGAAGTCACTGAAGTATTGCCCAGAACAAAGAGAAGGAAGTAAAACTGAAATAATCTTAAACCACAGTGAAACAATAGATGGGAGACGCAATGCTATGCTATTTTTTAATAGTGCTAATTGTTATCTTCCCAATATTGTTTTCTTAGAAGGGAACATGCCTTAATTTGCCATGTTTATGCTTCTCCATACACGAGTTACATTTGGAATGGCTGGCCTATGAGTTCTTTCTGTGCCTTTGGAAGGAAGAAGCCATCCCTAAAGTCAAGGTGCTTGGGAAGCAGAGCCCTGTTTTGGCAGACACGTGTCCATATGTCCAGACAGTCTCTTCTGGTCAAAAAAACATAGCTGCCCTCAAATGACCTCAAATCCTGGGTGTTCTGTGATCAGAATGCCTGGGCCCAGAGACCTGAGGAAATCAAGTGACCTGGAAGAGAAGCGGCAGGACTTTGGGTCTTCCAGACCCAGAGTGGCTATTGTCCTTGTTGCAGTTCCTGGGTCTTCACACTTACCGCCCCCATTAATGAGACTCAGCTGCCTTCCCAGTACCGGCTTTCTTCTCACTCTACAAGGAGTCTCCCTCACATTTCATCTGCCTTTCCTCTGCTTATTCAGGTTTACTGCCTCTTCATAACTTGCCTTTTCATGGTCCACAATGGCCCCTCATGTATTGTCCTTTTTTTTTTTTTTTCCTGAGATGAAGTCTCACTCTGTTGCCCAGGCTGGAGTGCAGTGGCGTGATCTTGGCTCACTGCAACCTCCACCTCCCAGATCCAAGTGATTCTCCTGCCTCGGCCTCCTAAGTAGCTGGGACTACAGGCATGTGCCACCACACCCGGCTAATTTTTTATATTTTTTAGTAGAGACGAGGTTTCACCATATTGGCCAGGCTTGTCTTGAACTCCTGACCTCGTGATCTGTCCTCCTCAGCCTCCTAAAGTGCTGGGATTATAAGCATGAGCTGCCGTGCCCAGCCACATCTTGTCTTATAGCATGAATTTTCCTGCCAGCTTATATCTGCTTTATTTATTTGTATTTATTTTCAATTTCAGTGCCCCAAAGAGAAAATCCGATTGAACCAGCCTGTTGCATTTTGTACCAAGTCATTTTTTCTTGGTAGCCATGGGTCACTGGGGAGTTCATGGATTGACTCCCATGGGTCATGCGCCACAGATGCCAGCTGTGGGCCCTGTGAGAGGGGAGAGGAGGCTCAGGCCCATGTGGTTACCACAAGGTGTGCTCCAGCACGGCTGTGGGCAGGGCAGACACCTGCCCCCAAAATGTGAGTGCACTGAAGATGAGAAGCACATTCTGTTGGGTTCTGTCACTCATATGTTGCCCCAGCCTCTCTTCCAGGCAGTAGGGTTGGGGGTCAAGGTTCCAAGTCCTAGGGGTGGTGGCTCTAGAAGGCTCTGACCTGTTTTCTGCCTATCCTGCAGGTCAGTAGTCATAGTAGATGCTTGTGCCAGATTCACAACGACCTCTCCTTACTTGGGCAGAGCATGGCAGGTCAATTTAAATAAATTTGTCATAATGACATAACAAAAGAGATGAGAAGTCAAGGGTTGTCTTTCACAGGGCTCCCTCTGTTGTTCCACCTCTAAGGTGTGAGTGCTATAGGTGGTGGTTGGGTTAAAGTGGCTGCTCCTCATGCTTGACAAGTTAGGGACTTTGTAGCAGGCAGTGTACTTGGCAGCAAGGCCCTAACCCCAATGCCGAGTGATTTAATTCTGGCTGTTTGAAAAGATATGATCAAACGCTAGCAGGAAGCACTGAGACTTTCTGGGAAGCTTCAGAAGCTGTGTCTCTAGTTGTAATCGAATCGGTCAGAGAAGACTCTTCTCTCACTGCAAGAGGGCATCAGGGCAGGACTTGCTCCAGGGCACCACCGTCCTCAACTCTGATGCTAAAACTGCAGCATAGACATAGCTGCTGCCATTCTTTGTTAAAATGGCCTCGCCAAGGCCCAGGCTTTTACCAGTTTAAAATTGAGGGTGGTATTGTCAGATGGTGGGTCCTAGATTCCATGCCCAGACTATAGTTGCAAGCAAGACTAGCAATTCAACTCTCTGGCACTTTCAGCAATGGACTCTGCTTCTTAAGATGGAGGATTCCTCAACTTTGGAAATGGGGTTCAGATACTGGACAGTAAAGTAAATGAGAAGGCCTGTCTCCTGAACCCTGTTGGTTCTTGAAGCTGGGGAGCAACGTAAGGAAAGCAATGTTTTAGGGACGGTGGTTTGACCAAGAGAGTCTCAAACCAGAGAGGCTGCCTAAGGATGGTAGGAATGTTTTTCGGAGCTTACCAACTTACTGAAGGAGATCTGATTACCTTATCATTATGTCTCACTAAAAGAAGAGAACTGTAGGTCTGATACAGGTAATAATTTCTAAGTAGCTTCTTTTTTTTCTTTTTTAGAGTAAGCTGAGATAGACCAATAAGCACATGGACAGATTCACAGCCAGACAGATGCATCTAGAGGGCAGGAGGTGGTTTTGTTCAGTAGTGGAAGAGAACTTTGGCTCTGGAGCTTGAGTTTGAAACCCATTGTACTATATTATATGCTAACTATGAAAACTTAGGTAGGTGAATTCACCTCTTAAGTCTCAAATTTGTTACCTATAAAATGGGATTCACAACACCTATTGTATAACATTACAGTGGGAGTTAAATGCAAAAAATCTCTTAGTAGATTGGCTGTTCCAAAGCAGATTGCCAATATACGCCAGACATTAATAGTAATGTTCTACATGAGGTCGTAAGGCTGGACTATTTGGTGGCCAAGGAAGTGAGGGAGGGAGAGTGAGTGTGAGAGCAACGGGAAAGATAGAGCAACAAGGACTCTGTGACAGATGGGGCAAAGGCGACAGGAGAGAATGAACGGTCAAAGAAAGCTCCATGATTTATTGATAAATCACCTTTTTCATTTGGTTCTTGGCATTAGGTTACTTTTATTTGAGCTGGGCATTTTTTAGATAAAAGGAAGAGAATAACTGAGATTTTGTTCTGATGCAATGAAATTTCTGAGAAGTAAAAAAATGACTGGGTGCATCCACATAGGGAAACTGGAGAAAAGAGGAACTTGTTCTCCTCCTCCTCCTCCTCCTCCTCTTCCTTTTCTTCCTCCTTCTCCTTCTTTTTCTCCCTGCCATCTTCCTCCCTGTTCTCTTCTTTATAAAAAGATACAGTTGAAAACATAAAGGAAAATTTTACATTGGACTTTACTAGTCAGATAGCCTGATCCTAAATCAGATCTCAATGCTTTAAATCCATTTTAGCAGGAGATAGGATATAAATTGCCAATAAATAAATAATTGAGTCAATTCATCTGGCCTTAGGGATTCATTCCTTCACCAGCAAAAAGAGATCAGTAAGAACTGGCCCTAACTCTAAGATTTCACCTGAGTGGCCAGTCCCTGGATTGAAAGTCTCTACTGTGTCATTCTCAAGGAGCTTCAGAGTCCTGCACATTTTAGCATACTATTGCCAGGAGAGGCAGTGGTTGCTAAACGCACATACTAACAGCAGTAGATATGATTTTCCATTAGCATTTAGTCGCACCCAGCAGAAGGGTAGCCAGGGAATAAAAGATAGCATTTATAGATAATCTTAAGAAGCCTCAAATTATTTAATGCCTTGCTACTCACAGTGTAGTACAGGAACCAGAAGTATCAGCAAGCCCCGGGAGCTTGATAGAAAAGCAGAGGCTCAGGCCCCACTATATCAGAACTATTAATTCAGAATTTGCATTTCACCAAGATCCCCCAGTAATATGGGGTATCATCATATTTTGAGAAGCATTGGCTAAAGGCAGGCAACGAAGAGAGAGGTGAGTTTTATGGAAGTGGGGAGATGAGACCGTGAGAATGTAGAAGAAAAACAAATAATAATTTTCCCTAGAGCTGGTTTGAAAATGGCGTTTAGAATACTCATGACAAACTCCCTTGCAGAGTAAAGGCAGTAAGAATCTTCACAAAGTTCTCTGAAGCCCGTAAGCATCATGCCAGCTTAGCTCCAGGTGCAGAGCAGCCTGCGGATGACAGGCTTACTGAGCTGAGTGTTGCAGAGCGCTCATCCTCTTCCTTTAAATTGGAAACAGATTGCACTGCTGTAGGCAGTGTCATTGAGAAGGTGGTAACTGCCTATTCCATCCCCAAAGTCATCCAGGGTCAAACTGGACTCAACCTCAGCCAGTCTAGCTGGGATTTCAAGTCCTCATACAGAGTAATCTTCTAACCAAGACCCTTTCTCCATTAAAAACGAAATTAAAAAATCTCCATGTCAGTGATTCTCAAAGCCTCATCCCCAGGCCAGTGGCCTAGGGATCACCTGGGAACTTGTCAGAACTATAAAAATCTCAGGTCCTACCCCAGACCTATTGAATCACAAATTCCGAGGCCAAGCCCAGCAAACTGTATTTAAACAAGCCTTCCAGGAGGTTCTGATAGCAGCTAAAATTTCGGAATCAGCATGTCCTATGTCATTTAAAAAAATGTAAATGGAAATGAAACAAATAGTTTTTGGCTTGCCTTTCTAGGTGACAGTAATGTAGGGTTTTCTTCTTTGAGAGGCATTGTATTTCTGTCTTATCAGTAATAAAGAAAAAAAAGTCAATTCTCGATATTTTACATTTATTTGTTTATTATTTATTTACTGGAGACGGGGTCCTCCAGGCTGGGGTGCAGTGGCACCTCAGCTCACTGCAACCTCTGCCTCCTGGGCTTAAGCAATTCTCTCACCTCAGCCTTCCAAGTAGCTGGGACTACAGGTGCACACCACCATGCCCGTCTGATTTTTGTATTTATTTGTAAAGTTGGGGTTTTGCCATGTTGCCCAGGTTGGTCTTGAACTCCTGGACCCAAATGATCCACCCGCCTTGGCCTCTCAAAGTGCTGGGATTACAGGCAGGAGCCAATGCACCTGGCCATTTCTCTATATTTTAGAGTAGTTTCGCAAGTAGTGTTCTCTTTTCCTATGGCACAGACACCTGCCCTTGTGAAGAACACAGAGCATGTGCTCAATCCCTAGTCTCCATCGTGGCGGTCAAGGAAACTGTCCCCAACCACTCAGCTGTTGGATCCAAAAGAGTCAGGGTGATGGCGTTTTTGCATTTTTCAGGATATAGCCAATGCAGAAATTCTCTAAGGTCATACTAAAAAGGACCATTTCCCCATTAAGGGAACTATTTTCTGTCATGTCCTCTAAAGTACTGGAGTGCTATTAGAGGCCTGTTGGAGTGACTGGAGATGTGGGAGATCTTGGTCTACTTTGTGCTTATTTGCAAAGTTTCTTTTCATTATGGCTCCGTGGAGCTAGAGTGTCTCCAGCCCCTTCCAAAGAGAGGCTGAATACCTGAGCCTGCCTTCTGGTTTACCTCTGCTTGACATTTGAGAGGCTCCACAAGGCCCTTGGGGTTGGGGTTGGAGGCGGGGCTCTACTTTAAGAGGCAGTACTGTCGATCTTTTGAAGACATTACTATGCCTTTGCTGCTGCCATTATAGTCACCTTAATGTCCTGCCTTATCACCAGTCCCCCCCAAATCCTGCTGCCAAGAGTCTACTGTCATAAGTGCATATTTGATATGGCGTGGAAAGCAGGAAGGAGTCAAGTGGGTAGGAAGCAGGGCAGGTTGGTAGGCAGCTCTCCCCACACTGTGGGTCTGTGTGGCTTTGGGTTCTAGCGCGTGCCTGAAAGGCAGTCTTGGAGAAGCTGCCTTATGTTGAGGGAAGAACACTGAACTGGGATGAGAAGATGTGAGTTCTGGCCCCAGACCTGGTTTGTTTTCCACATAAGTATGGGTAAGTCACTGAAGCTCTTGAATCTCATTTTCCTCCTCCACTAAATGCAAATACTAATCCCTGCCCTCCCTGTTTCACAGAGGTGTTGCCGGCCTTCCGTGAGGTGTGCTGCTGAAAGTAACCAGCATCTGGGAAGGGCTGGGAGTGGTGAGGGGCATTATGCTTCCTCCATTCGTGTGGTCCCCACCCTTTACCCCTAGGAGAGAATTCTGCACCCCCTCTTGGGTGGGAACACAGAAAATGTTTCTTGTTTCAGGGGACCTCACAAGATTCTTGCAACAGGGCAGTGATTCTTTAACAGTGCCTTTGTATGCCTGGACTCAGAGCCACCCAGAGGAGCCACAGGAGGGTCCCTCACCCTCTGCGCCCACGAGACGCTGCTGCCAGTGCCCCCTACCACCCAATGCACTAAGTCGATGAAGACAGTCTCTGTTCTTAGGCACATATCTGCCCTCCATGAGGCTGAATAGAGCCCATTCTCCCTCTTCCATACCTTTCATCTCAAAGGATTCCTGAGCACACAATCCACTTTACAGCCTAGTCCTCTGCCACTAGATAATAAAGGGTCTTTCACTGATCTGCACTGTTGAAATGCCACCACCTCCACTATGCAGCTGCCAGGCAGCTGTTCCAGGCTGTACAGAAAGCATCTCTCAATCCTAGGTCATTTGGAATGTCATAGCCTGAGGAGAGTTCAGAAGGACAATATCGAGGTCTACAAGTTATAGAAAAAGTGTGGACTTTTGCAAAGTGCACACACAAACCAAAACCAGCTTCCCAACCAATCTTCAGAAAACCAGACTGAATCCATTGAAATGATGTTGGTTTGTTTCGCAACAAAGAACCAGCTTTGACCCTGTCCATTTTTTTGTCCTACTCGAAGTGGTCTCTTTACCATAAACAAATGGGCCTCTTAAAGCGACAGTTGTATAAATAAAACTTGAGAGTGGTAAGATAAACTTTACTTGCTCCTGTTGCCAAATAACTATAGATATTAGTGTGTTTTGCCTAATTCAGATCAACAAAGGCCTTGCTATGTGCCGGAGCTGGTTAGCAGCTGGGAGGTGAACATGAATTGTAGTTTCTGACCTCAGTGTCTGGTGTGGAGACGCTGTATAAACACATTCATATGTTCACATTTCCTATGTAAAAGAAAAGGGCTTGGGGTAGTGTCAGATCCCTGACTCTTTTTCATAACAGATGGCGCTCTCTACAGAGCACCCTTCTAGAGCAGCTTTGGCAACCAAGGGACAGACACCTCAGTCTGTTCTGAGCTTTCTCCTTCCTATTGAAAGGAAATCCAGGACAAATTCAGGGAAGTTTTCAATAATTACTCATCAGCAATCTTATAGTCACAATCCTAAAAATGACTGTTGACATTTTGGTTTATTTTCTAGTACTAGCTACATCTGCGCATAACTTTTATTAAGTTTTCTTTAAAAGGATGATTCAAATTTTTGGTCAATGTGGTTTAGATTTTATTTTATTTTTTAACTGCTCAAATACATGACCCATAACAGAGGAAATTTGAAGAGTAACTGTTGCACTGATCTACCCAGGTGGGCCTAATATAATTCTTAGAATTCCTCACCACCTCACCTCTTTCATGTTTGCTGTTTTTTTTGTTTTGTTTTGTTTTGTTTTGTTTTTTGTGGGCTTTAGCCCTTTTTAAGTCAATATAACTGTTTTACATAATCCCTTAGGATTATAATGGGGAAAAGAGGAGAAAATTTGTGGTGGCTTAAAATGTATTCATGTTTGTAGTTTCAGATAACTATATAAAAGTCAATCATCAATAATTTGTTAAACACCAATTTGTGCCAGAGTTGCTCCGGAAACTTGCCAGAAGCATGAGGGTGAGTATATGAGTTATATAAGCAAAAATGCTCAGCGAGCTCTGGTGAGATGAGATAATCATGGGAACAATTTGAAAATACTCCAATATGATATGTCATTAAGTACTCAATTTTCTGCTATGGACACTGGGGGCAAGGGGATTCAGATAGAAAGAGAAAAATATGGGCCAGGCATGGTGGCTCATGCCTGTAATCCCAGCACTTTGGGAGGCTGGGGCGGAAGGATTGCTTGAGCTCAAGAGTTTGAGAAGAGCCTGGGCAACATGGTGAAACCTCGTATCTGAAGAAAACAAAAAACGAAACAAAAAATAGCAACAATAAATTAGCCAGACCAGGCATGGTGATGTATGCCTGTAGTCCTAGCTACTTAGGTGGCTGAGGTGGGAGGATCACTTGAGCCTGGGAGGTGGCAACTGCAGTGACCCAAGATTGTGTCACTGCACACCAGCCTGGGCAACAGAGCTAGACCCTGTCACAGAAAAAAAGAAAGAAAGAAAGAAAGAAAGAAAGAAAGAAAGAAAGAAAGAAAGAAAGAAAGAAAGAAAGAAAGAAAGAAAGAA